>NW_027596613.1:0-207957 GCF_964194155.1 Cetorhinus maximus
AGGGATTAGAGAGGGAGGGGAGAGCTCAGTGTTCAAGGTTCTCTATGGAGGGGGGCTGCAACAGAGAGGAGGGAGAGGGACATGAGAAAAGGAGAGAGGGGGAGGGGTGAGATGGAGAGGGAGGGAGAGAGAAAGGGGAGAGAGCAGATGATCAGGGGGTAGTGGCAGAGAAAGGGAGTAAGAGGGAGAGATGGAGGGATTGTCAGCAAAACATAATAATTTTCATAATGTTATTGGAATTTATTGTAAGGTAGGAATAGGGGGTGTGTTTGTGTGTGTGGGACTTAACTGAACTAAAGGCGGCTGGTCTGAAGGCTTTAATGTACCAGAAGAGAAGTCAGGTTTGAATTGTTAAATCGATAAAGATGTAATGGGAAATTTTGCACTTTTAGATGAACCAGAGTCATTTGATTTCAAAAGAGAGTGTGAAATGTTACACTTGGCCAGAAGAAGCCAAACAGTGTGTTTACTTTTCCCAAAGCTTACTGATTAAAATTGGTACAATGAAAGACGATTATTAGAAAAGTAGTGTTGAAAAGACACATATTGGGACAATGGGGATTTACATTAAAAAGGGAGAAACCTGTAGAAAGGAGACGGGGTTATGTGCAAGAAGGAGGAATTCTAAGATCTAACAAGCATGAAAAGCATCCAGACTCTAAGCCTCAAACTGCTGTCTGCACAAACTGAAGTGTTCAGGGCATTGTGTCACTTTGCCTGGGTCTGTTTAAAACCTGTGTGTTTTACTGCTTCCTTAACAGAGATGTAACTGGGGGTGAGATTAACATGGGGAGCTTGGAGTTACCAGAGTGGTAACTTGGAAACCGATGTATGTGCTTAAAATCATTTATTTTTTTATTAATAAAGGTTTAGTTTAGATTTGTAAGAAACCTATAAGACTCAGTGGTCTTATTACTACTGAATTCAGGCACGCATCTCGAAATAAATACAAATTGTAAAATCGTTGTGGCCGTTGGTCCAAGTTTCTCACTGGGATTTGAACAACTCAGCATTTACCATCCGCTGGGCCATAAGGGGATCGAGATAGGGGAGTGTGTGAGCGAGAGGGCGGAGGGAGAGAGGGGAAAAAGCATATGAGGGAGAGGGTGGTGGGGGGGGGGAAGAAAAGAGAGAAGTAAGGGGAGATGGAGAAGGGAAGGGAGAGAAGTGGAGAGAGTTGATGAGGGAGATTCTTAGCAGGAAAGAGGTGATGATGGAAGGGAGGAGGGAGAGAGGCAGAGATAGTTCACAGTAAAGTTACAGTCAGTAAGACAGGATGCTGGGGGGAGAGGGGTTACTGAGTGACAGTGTGAGGGAGCTGGATTAACATCAGTAGAGATACAGTCAGTAACACAGGGCGCTGGGGGGTGAGGGGTTACTGAGTGACAGTGTGAGGGAGCTGGATTAGCATCAGTAGAGATACAGTCAGTAACACAGGGTGCTGGGGGGTGAGGGATTACTGAGTGACAGTATAAAACTTACCTTTAAAAAATGACGTTCCTGGAACATTGAAGGAGACAGAATGAGAGGGAGCAGTATAGGAAGGCAGACAGGAGTGAGGGAATGGAAGAGAGAATGATATATGAATGAAAATGAGAACAATAGAAACATCAACAAGACAACAGGAACAATCGACAATGATGATCAGACAATCCAAGAACTCTCTCCCCCTCAATCTCTCTACTTCAGTCTCTCTCTCTTCCCCCTCAATCTCAGACAGTCTCGTTCCCTCTCCCTATTTCTGTCTTTTTCGGCCAATTCTTTTCCTTTTACTCTTGATCTCTGACATCCAGTCTCTCCCTCGTCCCCTTCAGTCGCTCTCAGTTCCTGTCTCTGCACACCTTGATATCGCAACTCCAGGCTGTCTCTGCTTTCACCCGGGAGTGAGTTACAGACTGGAAGCTAATCGAGGGGTTCGGGGTGGTTTATATATAGAATAACAGATACCCGGGAGTAAGTTACAGACTGGAAGCTAATCGAGGGGTTCGGGGTGGGTTTATATATAGAATAACAGATACACGGGAGTGAGTTACAGACTGGAATCTAATCGAGGGGTTCGGTGGGGTTTATATATAGAATAACAGATACACGGGAGTGAGTTACAGACTGGAATCTAATTGAGGGGTTCGGGATGGGTTTATATATAGAATAACAGATACCCGGGAGTGAGTTACAGACTGGAATCTAATCGAGGGGTTCGGGATGGGTTTATATATAGAATAACAGATACACGGGAGTGAGTTACAGACTGGAATCTAATTGAGGGGTTCGGTGGGGTTTATATATAGAATAACAGATACACGGGAGTGAGTTACAGACTGGAATCTAATTGAGGGGTTCGGGATGGGTTTATATATAGAATAACAGATACCCGGGAGTGAGTTACAGACTGGAATCTAATCGAGGGGTTCGGGATGGGTTTATATATAGAATAACAGATACACGGGAGTGAGGTACAGACTGGAATCTAATCGAGGGGTTCAGGGTGGTTTATATATAGAATAACAGATACCCGGGGTCATTTACAGGCTGGAATCTAATCGAGGGGTTCGGGGTGGTTTATATATAGAATAACAGATACCCGGGAGTGAGTTACAGACTGGAATCTAATCGAGGAGCTCGGGGTGGTTTATATATAGAATAACAGAAACCTGGGAGTGAGTTACTGACGGGAATCTAATCAAGGGGTTCAGTGTGGTTTATATACAGCAGTCCATGCCCAATTGCAGCAAGACCTGGACAATATCCAGGCTCAGGGCTGACAGGCGGCAAGTAACATTCACGCCACACAAGTGTCAGGCAATGACCATCTCCAACAAGAGAGAATCCAACCATCACCCCTTGATGGTCAATGGCATTACTATAACTGATTCCCCCACTATCAACATCCTGGGGGTTACCATTGACCAGAAACTGAACTGGACTGGACATATAAATACAGTGGCTACAAGAGCAGGTCAGAGGCTGGGAATCCTGCGATGAGTAACTCACCTCCTTGACTCCCCAAAGCCTGTCCACCATCTACAAGGCACAAGTCAGGAGTGTGATGGAATACACCCCACTTGCCTGGATGAGTGCAGCTCCCACAACACTCAAGAAGCTCGACACCATCCAGGACAAAGCAGCCCCGGCTCGATCGGCACCACATCCACAAACATTCACTCCCTCCACCACCGACGCACAGTAGCAGCAGTGTGTGTACCATCTACAAGACGCACTGCAGGAATTCACCAAGGCTCCTTCGACAGCACCTTCCAAACCCACGACCACTGCCATCTAGAAGGACAAGGGCAGCAGATAGATGGGAACACCATCACCTGAAAGTTCCCCTCCGAGCCACTCACCATCCTGACTTGGAAATATATCGGCCGTTCCTTCACTGTCGCTGGGTCAAAATCCCGGAACTCCCTCCCTAACAGCGCTGTGGGCAATTAGGGATGGCCAGTACATGTTGGCTGAGCTAGTGAAGCCCACATCACACGAATGAATTTAAAAAAAAGATACCCGGGAGTGATTAAAGACTGGAATCTAATCGAGGGGTTCGGGGTGGTTTATATATAGAATAACAGATACCCGGGAGTGAGTTACAGACTGGAATCTAATCGAGGGGTTCGGTGTGGTTTATATATAGAATAACAGAAACCCGGGAGTGAGTTACAGACTGGAATCTATTCGAGGGGTTCGGGGTGTTTATATACAGAATAACAGATACCCGGGAGTGAGTTACAGACTGGAATCTGATCGAGGGGTTCGGGGTGGTTTATATATAGAATAACAGATACTGAGGAGTGAGTTACAGACTGGAATCTAATCGAGGGGTTCGGGGTTGTTTATATATAGAATAACAGATACCCGGGAGTGAGTTACAGACTGGAATCTAATCGAGGGGTTCGGGGTGGTTTATATATACAATAACAGATACCCGGGAGTGAGTTACAGACTGGAATCTAATCGAGGGGTTGGGTTGGTTTATATATAGAATAACAGATACCCGGGAGTGAGTTACATTCTCGAATCTAATCGAGGGGTTCGGGGTGGTTTATATATAGAATAACAGATGCCCGGGAGTGAGTTACAGACTGGAATCTAATCGAGGGGTTCGGGGTGGTTTATATATAGAATAACAGATACCCGGGAGTGAGTTAAAGACTGGAATCTAATCGAGGGGTTCGGGGTGGTTTATATATAGAATAACAGATACCCAGGAGTGAGTTACAGACTGGAATCTAATCGAGGGGTTCGGGTTGGTTTATAGAAAGAATAACAGATACCCGGGAGTGAGTTACAGACTGGAATCTAATCGAGGGGTTCGGGTTGGTTTATAGAAAGAATAACAGATACCCGGGAGTCAGTTACAGACTGGAATCTAATCGAGGGGTTTGGGGTGGTTTATATATAGAATAACAGATACCCGGGAGTGAGTTACAGACAGGAAATAATCGAGGGGTTCAGGGTGGTTTATGTATAGAATAACAGATACCCGGGAGTGAGTTACAGACTGGAATCTAATCCGAGGGGTTCGGAGTGGTTTATATAGAGAATAACAGAAACCTGGGAGAGGGTTACAGACGGGAATCTACGAAGGGTGAACAGGTGGGGAAGGGTTTACCTGGTCGCTATGTCATCATCCTCACCACCCCAGCCCCAATATTCATTGGGGAAGCCATTCATCTGGAGATACTGTTCTGGAGTAACGGCTGACACCCCACCAAAGTATGTCTTGTATGGAAGTCTGCAAGGGAAAAACAAAGGAAGGTTCACAAATAATATGAAGATAAATATTTATTCAGGATCATTCGTTTAATAGTGATTTCAGAGTGTGTGTGTGTGTGAGCCCGGGTGTGAAGGAACACACCTTTAATAGTGATTTCAGAGTGTGTGTGTGTGTGAGCCCGGGTGTGAAGGAACACTCCTTTAATAGTGATTTCAGTGTGTGTGAGAGCCCGGGTGTGAAGGAACACTCCTTTAATAGTGAGTTCAGTGTGTGTGTGAGCCCGGGTGTGAAGGAACACACCGTTAATAGTGATTTCAATGTGTATGAGGGACCGGGTGTGAAGGAACACTCCTTTAATAGTGATTTCAATGTATGTGTCTGTGTGAGCCCGGGAGTGAAGGAACACTCCTTTAATAGTGATTTCAGTGCGTGTGTGAGCCCGGGTGTGAAAGAACATTCCTTTAATAGTGATTTCAGTGTGTGTGTGAGTCCGGGTGTGAAGGAACACTCCTTTAATAGTGATTTCAATGTGTGTGAGAGCCAGGGTGTGAAGGAACACTCCTTTAATAGTGATTTCAGTGTGTGTGTGAGCCCGGGTGTGAAGGAACACACCGTTAATAATGATTTCAATGTGTATGAGGGACCGGGTGTGAAGGAACACTCCTTTAATAGTGATTTCAATGTATGTGTCTGTGTGAGCCCGGGAGTGAAGGAACACTCCTTTAATAGTGATTTCAGTGTGTGTGTGAGCCCGGGTGTGAAAGAACATTCCTTTAATAGTGATTTCAGTGTGTGTGTGAGCCCGGGTGTGAAGGAACACTCCTTTAATAGTGATTTCAATGTGTGTGAGAGCCAGGGTGTGAAGGAACACTCCTTTAATAGTGATTTCAGTGTGTGTGTGTGTGTGAGCCCGGGTGTGAAAGAACATGCCTTTAATAGTGATTTCAGTGTGTGTGTGATTCCGGGTGTGAAGGAATACTCCTTTAATAGTGATT
Organism: Cetorhinus maximus; assembly: GCF_964194155.1. Taxonomy (NCBI): domain Eukaryota; kingdom Metazoa; phylum Chordata; class Chondrichthyes; order Lamniformes; family Cetorhinidae; genus Cetorhinus; species Cetorhinus maximus. Next base: position 5,710 of record NW_027596613.1, read on the forward strand.
TCAGTGTGTGTGTGTGAGCCCGGGTGTGAAGGAACACTCCATTAATAGTGATTTCAGAGTGTGTGAGCCCGGGTGTGAAGGAACACTCCTTCAATAGTGATTTCAATGTGTGTGACTCCGGGTGTGAAGGATAACTCCTTTAATAGCGAATTCAGTGCATGTGTGAGTCCGGGTGTGAAGGAACATTCCTTTAATAGTGATTTCAGTATGTGTGTGAGTCCGGGTGTGAAGGAAAACTCCTTTAATAGTGATTTCAGTGTGTGTGTGAGCCCGTGTGTGAAGGAACACTCCTTTAATAGTGATTTCAGTGTGTGTGTGTGAGTCCGGGTGTGAAGGAACATTCCTTTATTAGTGTTTTAAGTGTGTGTGTGTGAGCCCAGGTGTGAAGGAACACTCCTTTAATAGTGATTTCAGTGTGTGTGTGTGAGAGCCTGGGTGTGAAGGAACACTCCTTTAATAGTGATTTCAGTGTGTGTGTGTGTGAGCCCGGGTGTGAAGGAACACTCATTAAATAGTGATTTCAGTGTGTGTGTGAGCCCGGGTGTGAAAGAACACTCCTTTAATAGTGATTTTAGTGTGTGTGAGCCCGGGTGTGAAGGAACACACCTTTAATAGTGATTTCAGTGTGTGTGTGTGTGTGTGTGAGCCCGGGTGTGAAGGAACACTCCTTTAATAGTGATTTCAGAGTGTGTGTGTGTGTGAGCCCGGGTGTGAAGGAACACTCCTTTAATAGTGATTTCAGTGTGTGTGTGTGTGTGAGCCCGGGTGTGAAGGAACACTCCTTTAATAGTGATTTCAGTTTGTGTGTGAGAGCCCGGGTGTGAAGGAACACTCCTTTAATAGTGATTTCAGTGTGTGTGTGTGTGTGTGTGTGAGCCCGGGTGTGAAGGAACACTCCTTTAATAGTGATTTCAGAGTGTGCGAGCCCGGGTGTGAAGGAACACTCCTTTAATAGTGATTTCAGTGTGTGTGAGAGCCCGGGTGTGAAGGAAAACTCCTTTAATAGTGAGTTCAGTGTGTGTGTGAGCCCGGGTGTGAAGGAACACTCCGTTAATAGTGATTTCAATGTGTGTGAGAGACCGGGTGTGAAGGAACACTCCTTTAATAGTGATTTCAATGTGTGTGACTGTGTGAGCACGGGAGTGAAGGAACACTCCTTTAATAGTGATTTCAGTGTGTGTGTGAGCCCGGGTGTGAAAGAACATTCCTTAATAGTGATTTCAGTGTGTGTGTGAGTCCGGGTGTGAAGGAACACTCCTTTAATAGTGATTTCAGTGTGTGTGTGAGCCCAGGTGTGAAGGAACACTCCTTTAATAGTGATTTCAATGTGTGTGAGAGCCAGGGTGTGAAGGAACACTCCTTTAATAGTGATTTCAGTGTGTGTGTGTGTGTGAGCCCGGGTGTGAAAGAACATGCCTTTAATAGTGATTTCAGTGTGTGTGTGATTACGGGTGTGAAGGAATACTCCTTTAATAGTGATTTCAGTGTGTGTGTGTGAGCCCGGGTGTGAAGGAACACTCCATTAATAGTGATTTCAGTGTGTGTGTGAGCCCGGGTGTGAAGGAACACTCCTTTAATAGTGATTTCAGTGTGTGTGAGCCCGGGTGTGAAGGAACACTCCTTCAATAGTGATTTCAATGTGTGTGAGACCGGGTGTGAAGGATAACTCCTTTAAAAGTGAATTCAGTGCATGTGTGAGTCCGGGTGTGAAGGAACACTCCTTTAATAGTGATTTCAGTATGTGTGTGAGTCCGGGTGTGAAGGAAAACTCCTTTAATAGTGATTTCAGTGTGTGTGTGAGCCCATGTGTGAAGGAACACTCCTTTAATAGTGAATTCAGTGTGTGTGTGTGAGTCCGGGTGTGAAGGAACATTCCTTTATTAGTGTTTTAAGTGTGTGTGTGTGAGCCTGGGTGTGAAGGAACACTCCTTTAATAGTGATTTCCGTGTGTGTGTGTGAGTCGGGGTGTGAAGGAACACTCCTTTAATAGTGATTACAGTGTGTTTGAGAGTCCGGGTGTGAAGGAACACTCCTTTGATAGTGATATCAGTGTGTGTGAGTCCGGGTGTGAAGGAACACTCCTTTAATAGTGATTTCAGTGTGTGTGTGAGCCCGGGTGTGATGGAACACTCCTTTAATAGTGATTTCAGTGTGTGCGCGAGTCCGGGTGTGAAGGAACACTCCTTTAATAGTGATTTCAGTGTGTGTGTGTGAGCCCAGGTGTGAAGGAACACTCCTTTAATAGTGATTTCAGTGTGTGTGAATCCGGGTGTGAAGGAACACTCCTTCAATAGTGATTTCAGTGTGTGTGTGTACGTCCGGGTGTGAAGGAACACTCCTTTAATAGTGATTTAAGTGTGTGTGAGTCCGGGTGTAAAGGAACACTCCTTTAATAGTGATTTCAGTGTGTGTGTGAGGCTGGGTGTGAAGGAACACTCCTTTAACAGTCATTTCAGTGTGTGTGTGAGTCCGGGTGTGAAGGAACACTCCTTTAATAGTGATTTCAGTGTGTGTGAGTCCGGGTGTGAAGGAACTCTCCTTTAACAGTGATTTCAGTGTGTGTGAGTCCGGGTGTGAAGGAACACTCCTTTATTCGTGATTTCAGTGTGTGTGAGTCCGGGTGTGAAGGAACACTCCTTTGATAGTGATTTCAGTGTGTGTGTGAGCCCGGGTGTGAAGGAAAACTCCTTTAATAGTGATATCAGTGTGTGTGAGCCCGGGTGTGAAGAAACACTCCTTTTATAGTGATTTCAGTGTGTGTGAGCCCGGGTGTGAAGGAACACTCATTAAATAGTGATTTCAGTGTGTGTGTGAGCCCGGGTGTGAAAGAACACTCCTTTAATAGTGATTTTAGTGTGTGTGAGCCCGGGTGTGAAGGAACACTCCTTTAATAGTGATTTCAGTGTGTGTGTGTGTGTGTGAGTGAGCCGGGGTGTGAAGGAACACTCCTTTAATAGTGATTTCAGAGTGTGTGTGTGTGTGAGCCCGGGTGTGAAGGAACACTCCTTTAATAGTGATTTCAGAGTGTGTGTGTGTGTGAGCCCGGGTGTGAAGGAACACTCCTTTAATAGTGATTTCAGTGTGTGTGTGAGCCCGGGTGTGAAGGAACACTCCTTTAATAGTGAGTTCAGTGTGTGTGTGAGCCCGGGTGTGAAGGAACACTCCGTTAATAGTGATTTCAATGTGTATGAGGGACCGGGTGTGAAGGAACACTCCTTTAATAGTGATTTCAATGTGTGTGTCTGTGTGAGTCCGGGAGTGAAGGAACACTCCTTTAATAGTGATTTCAGTGTGTGTGTGAGCCCGGGTGTGAAAGAACATTCCTTTAATAGTGATTTCAGTGTGTGTGTGAGTCCGGGTGTGAAGGAACACTCCTTTAATAGTGATTTCAGTGTGTGTGTGAGCCCGGGTGTGAAGGAACACTCCTTTAATAGTGATTTCAATGTGTGTGAGAGCCAGGGTGTGAAGGAACACTCCTTTAATAGTGATTTCAGTGTGTGTGTGTGTGTGAGCCCGGGTGTGAAAGAACATGCCTTTAATAGTGATTTCAGTGTGTGTGTGATTCCGGGTGTGAAGGAATACTCCTTTAATAGTGATTTCAGTGTGTGCGTGTGAGCCCGGGTGTGAAGGAACACTCCATTAATAGTGATTTCAGAGTGTGTGAGCCCGGGTGTGAAGGAACACTCCTTCAATAGTGATTTCAATGTGTGTGACTCCGGGTGTGAAGGATAACTCCTTTAATAGCGAATTCAGTGCATGTGTTAGTCCGGGTGTGAAGGAACATTCCTTTAATAGTGATTTCAGTATGTGTGTGAGTCCGGGTGTGAAGGAAAACTCCTTTAATAGTGATTTCAGTGTGTGTGTGAGCCCGTGTGTGAAGGAACACTCCTTTAATAGTGATTTCAGTGTGTGTGTGTGAGTCCGGGTGTGAAGGAACATTCCTTTATTAGTGTTTTAAGTGTGTGTGTGTGAGCCCAGGTGTGAAGGAACACTCCTTTAATAGTGATTTCAGTGTGTGTGTGTGAGAGCCTGGGTGTGAAGGAACACTCCTTTAATAGTGATTTCAGTGTGTGTGTGTGTGAGCCCGGGTGTGAAGGAACACTCCTTTATTCGTGATTTCAGTGTGTGTGAGTCCGGGTGTGAAGGAACACTCCTTTGATAGTGATTTCAGTGTGTGTGTGAGCCCGGGTGTGAAGGAAAACTCCTTTAATAGTGATATCAGTGTGTGTGAGCCCGGGTGTGAAGAAACACTCCTTTTATAGTGATTTCAGTGTGTGTGAGCCCGGGTGTGAAGGAACACTCATTAAATAGTGATTTCAGTGTGTGTGTGAGCCCGGGTGTGAAAGAACACTCCTTTAATAGTGATTTGAGTGTGTGTGAGCCCGGGTGTGAAGGAACACTCCTTTAATAGTGATTTCAGTGTGTGTGTGTGTGTGTGAGTGAGCCGGGGTGTGAAGGAACACTCCTTTAATAGTGATTTCAGAGTGTGTGTGTGTGTGAGCCCGGGTGTGAAGGAACACACCTTTAATAGTGATTTCAGAGTGTGTGTGTGTGTGAGCCCGGGTGTGAAGGAACACTCCTTTAATAGTGATTTCAGTGTGTGTGAGAGCCCGGGTGTGAAGGAACACTCCGTTAATAGTGATTTCAATGTGTATGAGGGACCGGGTGTGAAGGAACACTCCTTTAATAGTGATTTCAATGTGTGTGTCTGTGTGAGTCCGGGAGTGAAGGAACACTCCTTTAATAGTGATTTCAGTGTGTGTGTGAGCCCGGGTGTGAAAGAACATTCCTTTAATAGTGATTTCAGTGTGTGTGTGAGTCCGGGTGTGAAGGAACACTCCTTTAATAGTGATTTCAGTGTGTGTGTGTGAGCCCGGGTGTGAAGGAACACTCCATTAATAGTGATTTCAGAGTGTGTGAGCCAGGGTGTGAAGGAACACTCCTTCAATAGTGATTTCAATGTGTGTGACTCCGGGTGTGAAGGATAACTCCTTTAATAGCGAATTCAGTGCATGTGTGAGTCCGGGTGTGAAGGAACATTCCTTTAATAGTGATTTCAGTATGTGTGTGAGTCCGGGTGTGAAGGAAAACTCCTTTAATAGTGATTTCAGTGTGTGTGTGAGCCCGTGTGTGAAGGAACACTCCTTTAATAGTGATTTCAGTGTGTGTGTGTGAGTCCGGGTGTGAAGGAACATTCCTTTATTAGTGTTTTAAGTGTGTGTGTGTGTGCCCAGGTGTGAAGGAACACTCCTTTAATAGTGATTTCAGTGTGTGTGTGTGAGAGCCTGGGTGTGAAGGAACACTCCTTTAATAGTGATTTCAGTGTGTGTGTGTGTGAGCCCGGGTGTGAAGGAACACTCATTAAATAGTGATTTCAGTGTGTGTGTGAGCCCGGGTGTGAAAGAACACTCCTTTAATAGTGATTTTAGTGTGTGTGAGCCCGGGTGTGAAGGAACACTCCTTTAATAGTGATTTCAGTGTGTGTGTGTGTGTGTGTGAGCCCGGGTGTGAAGGAACACTCCTTTAATAGTGATTTCAGAGTGTGTGTGTGTGTGAGCCCGGGTGTGAAGGAACACTCCTTTAATAGTGATTTCAGTGTGTGTGTGTGTGTGAGCCCGGGTGTGAAGGAACACTCCTTTAATAGTGATTTCAGTTTGTGTGTGAGAGCCCGGGTGTGAAGGAACACTCCTTTAATAGTGATTTCAGTGTGTGTGTGTGTGTGTGTGAGCCCGGGAGTGAAGGAACACTCCTTTAATAGTGATTTCAGAGTGTGCGAGCCCGGGTGTGAAGGAACACTCCTTTAATAGTGATTTCAGTGTGTGTGAGAGCCCGGGTGTGAAGGGACACTCCTTTAATAGTGAGTTCAGTGTGTGTGTGAGCCCGGGTGTGAAGGAACACTCCGTTAATAGTGATTTCAATGTGTGTGAGAGACCGGGTGTGAAGGAACACTCCTTTAATAGTGATTTCAATGTGTGTGTCTGTGTGAGCACGGGAGTGAAGGAACACTCCTTTAATAGTGATTTCAGTGTGTGTGTGAGCCCGGGTGTGAAAGAACATTCCTTAATAGTGATTTCAGTGTGTGTGTGAGTCCGGGTGTGAAGGAACACTCCTTTAATAGTGATTTCAGTGTGTGTGTGAGCCCAGGTGTGAAGGAACACTCCTTTAATAGTGATTTCAATGTGTGTGAGAGCCAGGGTGTGAAGGAACACTCCTTTAATAGTGATTTCAGTGTGTGTGTGTGTGTGAGCCCGGGTGTGAAAGAACATGCCTTTAATAGTGATTTCAGTGTGTGTGTGATTACGGGTGTGAAGGAATACTCCTTTAATAGTGATTTCAGTGTGTGTGTGTGAGCCCGGGTGTGAAGGAACACTCCATTAATAGTGATTTCAGTGTGTGTGTGAGCCCGGGTGTGAAGGAACACTCCTTTAATAGTGATTTCAGTGTGTGTGAGCCCGGGTGTGAAGGAACACTCCTTCAATAGTGGTTTCAATGTGTGTGAGTCCGGGTGTGAAGGATAACTCCTTTAATATTGAATTCAGTGCATGTGTGAGTCCGGGTGTGAAGGAACACTCCTTTAATAGTGATTTCAGTATGTGTGTGAGTCCGGGTGTGAAGGAAAACTCCTTTAATAGTGATTTCAGTGTGTGTGTGAGCCCATGTGTGAAGGAACACTCCTTTAATAGTGATTTCCGTGTGTGTGTGTGATCCGGGTGTGAAGGAACATTCCTTTATTAGTGTTTTAAGTGTGTGTGTGTGAGCCTGGGTGTGAAGGAACACTCCTTTAATAGTGATTTCCGTGTGTGTGTGTGAGTCGGGGTGTGAAGGAACACTCCTTTAATAGTGATTACAGTGTGTTTGAGAGTCCGGGTGTGAAGGAACACTCCTTTGATAGTGATATCAGTGTGTGTGAGTCCGGGTGTGAAGGAACACTCCTTTAATAGTGATTTCAGTGTGTGTGTGAGCCCGGGTGTGATGGAACACTCCTTTAATAGTGATTTCAGTGTGTGCGCGAGTCCGGAGGTGAAGGAACACTCCTTTAATAGTGATTTCAGTGTGTGTGTGTGAGCCCAGGTGTGAAGGAACACTCCTTTAATAGTGATTTCAGTGTGTGTGAATCCGGGTGTGAAGGAACACTCCTTTAATAGTGATTTCAGTGTGTGTGTGTACGTCCGGGTGTGAAGGAACACTCCTTTAATAGTGATTTCAGTGTGTGTGAGTCCGGGTGTGAAGGAACTCTCCTTTAATAGTGATTTCAGTGTGTGTGTGAGGCTGGGTGTGAAGGAACACTCCTTTAACAGTGATTTAAGTGTGTGTGTGAGTCCGGGTGTGAAGGAACACTCCTTTAATAGTGATTTCAGTGTGTGTGAGTCCGGGTGTGAAGGAACTCTCCTTTAATAGTGATTTCAGTGTGTGTGAGTCCGGGTGTGAAGGAACACTCCTTTATTCGTGATTTCAGTGTGTGTGAGCCCGGGTGTGAAGGAACACTCCTTTGATAGTGATTTCAGTGTGTGTGTGAGCCCGGGTGTGAAGGAAAACTCCTTTAATAGTGATATCAGTGTGTGTGAGCCCGGGTGTGAAGAAACACTCCTTTTATAGTGATTTCAGTGTGTGTGAGCCCGGGTGTGAAGGAACGCCCCTTTAATAGTGATTTCAGTGTGTGCGAGCCCAGGTGTGAAGGAACACTCCTTTAATAGTGATTTCAGTGTGTGTGTGTGTGAGCACGGGTGTGAAGGAACACTCCTTTAATAGTGATTTCAGTGTGTGTGAGCCCGGGGCTGAAGGAACGCCCCTTTAATAGTGATTTCAGAGTGTGTGAACCCGGGTGTGAAGGAAAACTCCTTTAATAGTAATTTCAGTCTGTGTGAGCCCGGGTGTGAAGGAACACTCCTTTAATAGTGATTTCAGTGAGTATGTGAGCTCGGGTGTGAAGGAACACTCCTTTAATAGTGATTTCAGTCTGTGTGAGCCCGGGTGTGAAGGAACACTCCATTAATAGTGATTTCAGTGTGTGTGATCCGGGTGTGAAGGAACACTCCTTTAATAGTGATTTCAGAGTGTGTGTGTGTGAGAGCCCGGGTGTGAAGGAACATTCCTTTAAAAGTGATATCAGTGTGTGTGTGTGTGTGAGCCCGGGTGTGAAGGAACACTCCTTTAATAGTGATTTCTGATTGTGTGTGAGAGCCCGGGTGTGAAGGAACACTCCTTTAATAGTGATTTCAGTGTGTGTGTGTGTGTGTGTGAGCCCGGGTATGAAGGAACACTCCTTTAATAGTGATTTCAGAGTGTGCGAGCCCGGGTGTGAAGGAACACTCATTAAATAGTGATTTCAGTGTGTGTGTGAGCCCGGGTGTGAAAGAACACTCCTTTAATAGTGATTTTAGTGTGTGTGAGCCCGGGTGTGAAGGAACACTCCTTTAATAGTGATTTCAGTGTGTGTGTGTGTGTGTGAGTGAGCCGGGGTGTGAAGGAACACTCCTTTAATAGTGATTTCAGAGTGTGTGTGTGTGTGAGCCCGGGTGTGAAGGAACACTCCTTTAATAGTGATTTCAGAGTGTGTGTGTGTGTGAGCCCGGGTGTGAAGGAACACTCCTTTAATAGTGATTTCAGTGTGTGTGTGAGCCCGGGTGTGAAGGAAAACTCCTTTAATAGTGAGTTCAGTGTGTGTGTGAGCCCGGGTGTGAAGGAACACTCCGTTAATAGTGATTTCAATGTGTATGAGGGACCGGGTGTGAAGGAACACTCCTTTAATAGTGATTTCAATGTGTGTGTCTGTGTGAGTCCGGGAGTGAAGGAACACACCTTTAATAGTGATTTCAGTGTGTGTGTGAGCCCGGGTGTGAAAGAACATTCCTTTAATAGTGATTTCAGTGTGTGTGTGAGTCCGGGTGTGAAGGAACACTCCTTTAATAGTGATTTCAGTGTGTGTGTGAGCCCGGGTGTGAAGGAACACTCCTTTAATAGTGATTTCAATGTGTGTGAGAGCCAGGGTGTGAAGGAACACTCCTTTAATAGTGATTTCAGTGTGTGTGTGTGTGTGAGCCCGGGTGTGAAAGAACATGCCTTTAATAGTGATTTCAGTGTGTGTGTGATTCCGGGTGTGAAGGAATACTCCTTTAATAGTGATTTCAGTGTGTGTGTGTGAGCCCGGGTGTGAAGGAACACTCCATTAATAGTGATTTCAGAGTGTGTGAGCCCGGGTGTGAAGGAACACTCCTTTAATAGTGATTTCAATGTGTGTGAGAGCCAGGGTGTGAAGGAACACTCCTTTAATAGTGATTTCAGTGTGTGTGTGTGTGTGAGCCCGGGTGTGAAAGAACATGCCTTTAATAGTGATTTCAGTGTGTGTGTGATTCCGGGTGTGAAGGAATACTCCTTTAATAGTGATTTCAGTGTGTGTGTGTGAGCCCGGGTGTGAAGGAACACTCCATTAATAGTGATTTCAGTGTGTGTGAGCCCGGGTGTGAAGGAACACTCCTTCAATAGTGATTTCAATGTGTGTGACTCCGGGTGTGAAGGATAACTCCTTTAATAGCGAATTCAGTGCATGTGTGAGTCCGGGTGTGAAGGAACATTCCTTTAATAGTGATTTCAGTATGTGTGTGAGTCCGGGTGTGAAGGAAAACTCCTTTAATAGTGATTTCAGTGTGTGTGTGAGCCCGTGTGTGAAGGAACACTCCTTTAATAGTGATTTCAGTTTGTGTGTGTGAGTCCGGGTGTGAAGGAACATTCCTTTATTAGTGTTTTAAGTGTGTGTGTGTGAGCCCAGGTGTGAAGGAACACTCCTTTAATAGTGATTTCAGTGTGTGTGTGTGAGAGCCTGGGTGTGAAGGAACACTCCTTTAATAGTGATTTCAGTGTGTGTGTGTGTGAGCCCGGGTGTGAAGGAACACTCCTTTATTCGTGATTTCAGTGTGTGTGAGTCCGGGTGTGAAGGAACACTCCTTTGATAGTGATTTCAGTGTGTGTGTGAGCCCGGGTGTGAAGGAAAACTCCTTTAATAGTGATATCAGTGTGTGTGAGCCCGGGTGTGAAGAAACACTCCTTTTATAGTGATTTCAGTGTGTGTGAGCCCGGGTGTGAAGGAACACTCATTAAATAGTGATTTCAGTGTGTGTGTGAGCCCGGGTGTGAAAGAACACTCCTTTAATAGTGATTTGAGTGTGTGTGAGCCCGGGTGTGAAGGAACACTCCTTTAATAGTGATTTCAGTGTGTGTGTGTGTGTGTGAGTGAGCCGGGGTGTGAAGGAACACTCCTTTAATAGTGATTTCAGAGTGTGTGTGTGTGTGAGCCCGGGTGTGAAGGAACACACCTTTAATAGTGATTTCAGAGTGTGTGTGTGTGTGAGCCCGGGTGTGAAGGAACACTCCTTTAATAGTGATTTCAGTGTGTGTGAGAGCCCGGGTGTGAAGGAACACTCCTTTAATAGTGAGTTCAGTGTGTGTGTGAGCCCGGGTGTGAAGGAACACTCCGTTAATAGTGATTTCAATGTGTATGAGGGACCGGGTGTGAAGGAACACTCCTTTAATAGTGATTTCAATGTGTGTGTCTGTGTGAGTCCGGGAGTGAAGGAACACTCCTTTAATAGTGATTTCAGTGTGTGTGTGAGCCCGGGTGTGAAAGAACATTCCTTTAATAGTGATTTCAGTGTGTGTGTGAGTCCGGGTGTGAAGGAACACTCCTTTAATAGTGATTTCAGTGTGTGTGTGTGAGCCCGGGTGTGAAGGAACACTCCATTAATAGTGATTTCAGAGTGTGTGAGCCAGGGTGTGAAGGAACACTCCTTCAATAGTGATTTCAATGTGTGTGACTCCGGGTGTGAAGGATAACTCCTTTAATAGCGAATTCAGTGCATGTGTGAGTCCGGGTGTGAAGGAACATTCCTTTAATAGTGATTTCAGTATGTGTGTGAGTCCGGGTGTGAAGGAAAACTCCTTTAATAGTGATTTCAGTGTGTGTGTGAGCCCGTGTGTGAAGGAACACTCCTTTAATAGTGATTTCAGTGTGTGTGTGTGAGTCCGGGTGTGAAGGAACATTCCTTTATTAGTGTTTTAAGTGTGTGTGTGTGTGCCCAGGTGTGAAGGAACACTCCTTTAATAGTGATTTCAGTGTGTGTGTGTGAGAGCCTGGGTGTGAAGGAACACTCCTTTAATAGTGATTTCAGTGTGTGTGTGTGTGAGCCCGGGTGTGAAGGAACACTCATTAAATAGTGATTTCAGTGTGTGTGTGAGCCCGGGTGTGAAAGAACACTCCTTTAATAGTGATTTTAGTGTGTGTGAGCCCGGGTGTGAAGGAACACTCCTTTAATAGTGATTTCAGTGTGTGTGTGTGTGTGTGTGAGCCCGGGTGTGAAGGAACACTCCTTTAATAGTGATTTCAGAGTGTGTGTGTGTGTGAGCCCGGGTGTGAAGGAACACTCCTTTAATAGTGATTTCAGTGTGTGTGTGTGTGTGAGCCCGGGTGTGAAGGAACACTCCTTTAATAGTGATTTCAGTTTGTGTGTGAGAGCCCGGGTGTGAAGGAACACTCCTTTAATAGTGATTTCAGTGTGTGTGTGTGTGTGTGTGAGCCCGGGAGTGAAGGAACACTCCTTTAATAGTGATTTCAGAGTGTGCGAGCCCGGGTGTGAAGGAACACTCCTTTAATAGTGATTTCAGTGTGTGTGAGAGCCCGGGTGTGAAGGGACACTCCTTTAATAGTGAGTTCAGTGTGTGTGTGAGCCCGGGTGTGAAGGAACACTCCGTTAATAGTGATTTCAATGTGTGTGAGAGACCGGGTGTGAAGGAACACTCCTTTAATAGTGATTTCAATGTGTGTGTCTGTGTGAGCACGGGAGTGAAGGAACACTCCTTTAATAGTGATTTCAGTGTGTGTGTGAGCCCGGGTGTGAAAGAACATTCCTTAATAGTGATTTCAGTGTGTGTGTGAGTCCGGGTGTGAAGGAACACTCCTTTAATAGTGATTTCAGTGTGTGTGTGAGCCCAGGTGTGAAGGAACACTCCTTTAATAGTGATTTCAATGTGTGTGAGAGCCAGGGTGTGAAGGAACACTCCTTTAATAGTGATTTCAGTGTGTGTGTGTGTGTGAGCCCGGGTGTGAAAGAACATGCCTTTAATAGTGATTTCAGTGTGTGTGTGATTACGGGTGTGAAGGAATACTCCTTTAATAGTGATTTCAGTGTGTGTGAGCCCGGGTGTGAAGGAACACTCCTTTAATAGTGATTTCAGTGTGTGTGTGAGCCCGGGTGTGAAGGAACACTCCATTAATAGTGATTTCAGTGTGTGTGTGAGCCCGGGTGTGAAGGAACACTCCTTTAATAGTGATTTCAGTGTGTGTGAGCCCGGGTGTGAAGGAACACTCCTTCAATAGTGGTTTCAATGTGTGTGAGTCCGGGTGTGAAGGATAACTCCTTTAATATTGAATTCAGTGCATGTGTGAGTCCGGGTGTGAAGGAACACTCCTTTAATAGTGATTTCAGTATGTGTGTGAGTCCGGGTGTGAAGGAAAACTCCTTTAATAGTGATTTCAGTGTGTGTGTGAGCCCATGTGTGAAGGAACACTCCTTTAATAGTGATTTCCGTGTGTGTGTGTGATCCGGGTGTGAAGGAACATTCCTTTATTAGTGTTTTAAGTGTGTGTGTGTGAGCCTGGGTGTGAAGGAACACTCCTTTAATAGTGATTTCCGTGTGTGTGTGTGAGTCGGGGTGTGAAGGAACACTCCTTTAATAGTGATTACAGTGTGTTTGAGAGTCCGGGTGTGAAGGAACACTCCTTTGATAGTGATATCAGTGTGTGTGAGTCCGGGTGTGAAGGAACACTCCTTTAATAGTGATTTCAGTGTGTGTGTGAGCCCGGGTGTGATGGAACACTCCTTTAATAGTGATTTCAGTGTGTGCGCGAGTCCGGGTCTGAATTAACACTCCTTTAATAGTGATTTCAGTGTGTGTGTGTGAGCCCAGGTGTGAAGGAACACTCCTTTAATAGTGATTTCAGTGTGTGTGAATCCGGGTGTGAAGGAACACTCCTTTAATAGTGATTTCAGTGTGTGTGTGTACGTCCGGGTGTGAAGGAACACTCCTTTAATAGTGATTTCAGTGTGTGTGAGTCCGGGTGTGAAGGAACTCTCCTTTAATAGTGATTTCAGTGTGTGTGTGAGGCTGGGTGTGAAGGAACACTCCTTTAACAGTGATTTAAGTGTGTGTGTGAGTCCGGGTGTGAAGGAACACTCCTTTAATAGTGATTTCAGTGTGTGTGAGTCCGGGTGTGAAGGAACTCTCCTTTAATAGTGATTTCAGTGTGTGTGAGTCCGGGTGTGAAGGAACACTCCTTTATTCGTGATTTCAGTGTGTGTGAGCCCGGGTGTGAAGGAACACTCCTTTGATAGTGATTTCAGTGTGTGTGTGAGCCCGGGTGTGAAGGAAAACTCCTTTAATAGTGATATCAGTGTGTGTGAGCCCGGGTGTGAAGAAACACTCCTTTTATAGTGATTTCAGTGTGTGTGAGCCCGGGTGTGAAGGAACGCCCCTTTAATAGTGATTTCAGTGTGTGCGAGCCCAGGTGTGAAGGAACACTCCTTTAATAGTGATTTCAGTGTGTGTGTGTGAGCACGGGTGTGAAGGAACACTCCTTTAATAGTGATTTCAGTGTGTGTGAGCGCGGGGCTGAAGGAACGCCCCTTTAATAGTGATTTCAGTGTGTGTGAACCCGGGTGTGAAGGAACACTCCTTTAATAGTAATTTCAGTCTGTGTGAGCCCGGGTGTGAAGGAACACTCCTTTAATAGTGATTTCAGTGAGTATGTGAGCTCGGGTGTGAAGGAACACTCCTTTAATAGTGATTTCAGTCTGTGTGAGCCCGGGTGTGAAGGAACACTCCATTAATAGTGATTTCAGTGTGTGTGATCCGGGTGTGAAGGAACACTCCTTTAATAGTGATTTCAGAGTGTGTGTGTGTGAGAGCCCGGGTGTGAAGGAACATTCCTTTAAAAGTGATATCAGTGTGTGTGTGTGTGTGAGCCCGGGTGTGAAGGAACACTCCTTTAATAGTGATTTCTGATTGTGTGTGAGAGCCCGGGTGTGAAGGAACACTCCTTTAATAGTGATTTCAGTGTGTGTGTGTGTGTGTGTGAGCCCGGGTATGAAGGAACACTCCTTTAATAGTGATTTCAGAGTGTGCGAGCCCGGGTGTGAAGGAACACTCCATTAATAGTGATTTCAGTGTGTGTGAGAGCCCGGGTGTGAAGGAACACTCCTTTAATAGTGATTTCAGTGAGTGTGTGAGCCCGGGTGTGAAAGAACACTCCTTTAATAGTGATTTCAATGTGTGTGAGAGCCAGGGTGTGAAGGAACACTCCTTTAATAGTGATTTCAGTGTGTGTGTGTGTGTGAGCCCGGGTGTGAAAGAACATGCCTTTAATAATGATTTCAGTGTGTGTGTGATTCCGGGTGTGAAGGAATACTCCTTTAATAGTGATTTCAGTGTGTGTGTGTGAGCCCGGGTGTGAAGGAACACTCCATTAATAGTGATTTCAGTGTGTGTGTGAGCCCGGGTGTGAAGGAACACTCCTTTAATAGTGATTTCAGTGTGTGTGAGCCCGGGTGTGAAGGAACACTCCTTTAATAGTGATTTCAGTATGTGTGTGAGTCCGGGTGTGAAGGAAAACTCCTTTAATAGTGATTTCAGTGTGTGTGTGAGCCCGTGTGTGAAGGAACACTCCTTTAATAGTGATTTCATTGTGTGTGTGTGAGTCCGGGTGTGAAGGAACATTCCTTTATTAGTGATTTAAGTGTGTGTGTGTGAGCCTGGGTGTGAAGGAACACTCCTTTAAAAGTGATTTCCGTGTGTGTGTGAGAGTCGGGGTGTGAAGGAACACTCCTTTAATAGTGATTACAGTGTGTTTGAGAGTCCGGGTGTGAAGGAACACTCCTTTGATAGTGATATCAGTGTGTGTGAGCCCGGGTGTGAAGGAACACTCCTTTAATAGTGATTTCAGCGTGTGTGAGTCCGGGTGTGAAGGAACACTGCTTTAATAGTGATTTCAGTGTGTGTGTGAGCCCGGGTGTGAAGGAACACTCCTTTAATAGTGATTTCAGTGTGTGTGAGTCCGGGTGTGAAGGAACACTGCTTTAATAGTGATTTCAGTGTGTGTGTGAGTCCGGGTGTGAAGGAACACTGCTTTAATAGTCATTTCAGTGTGTGTGTGAGTCCTGTTGTGAAGGAACACTCCTTTAATAGTGATTTCAGTGTGTGTGAGCCCGGGTGTGATGGAACACTCCTTTAATAGTGATTTCAGTGTGTGCGTGAGTCCGGGTGTGAAGGAACACTCCTTTAATAGTGATTTCAGTGTGTGTGTGTGAGCCCGGGTGTGAAGGAACACTCCTTTAATAGTGATTTCAGTGTGTGTGAGTCCGGGTGTGAAGGAACACTCCTTTAATAGTGATTTCAGTCTGTGTGTGTACGTCCGGGTGTGAAGGAACACTCCTTTAATAGTGATTTCAGTGTGTGTGAGTCCGGGTGTAAAGGAACACTCCTTTAATAGTGATTTCAGTGTGTGTGTGAGGCTGGGTGTGAAGGAACACTCCTTTAACAGTGATTTCAGTGTGTGTGTGAGTCCGGGTGTGAAGGAACACTCCTTTAATAGTGATTTCAGTGTGTGTGAGTCCGGGTGTGAAGGAACACTCCTTTAATAGTGATTTCAGTGCGTGTGTTAGCCCGGGTGTGAAGGAAAACTCCTTTAATAGTGATATCAGTGTGTGTGAGCCCGGGTGTGAAGAAACAATCCTTTTATAGTGATTTCAGTGTGTGTGAGCCCGGGTGTGAAGGAACGCCCCTTTAATAGTGATTTCAGTGTGTGTGAGCCAAGGTGTGAAGGAACACTCCTTTAATAGTGATTTCAGTGTGTGTGTGTGAGCACGGGTGTGAAGGAACATTCCTTTTATAGTGATTTCAGTGTGTGTGAGCACGGGACTGAAGGAACGCCACTTTAATAGTGATTTCAGTGTGTGTGAACCCGGGTGTGAAGGAACACTCCTTTAATAGTGATTTCAGTCTGCGTGAGCCCGGGTGTGAAGGAACACTCCTTTAATAGTGATTTCAGTGAGTATGTGAGCTCGGGTGTGAAGGAACACTCCTTTAATAGTGATTTCAGTCTGTGTGTGCCCGGGTGTGAAGGAACACTCCATTAATAGTGATTTCAGTGTGTGTGATCCGGGTGTGAAGGAACACTCCTTTAATAGTGATTTCAGTGTGTGTGTGAGCCCAGGTGTGAAGGAACACTCCTTTAATAGTGATTTCAGTGTGTGTGAGCCCGGGTGTGAAGGAACACTCCTGTAATAATGATTTCAGTGTGTGTGTGTGAGTCCGGGTGAGAAGGAGCACTCCTTTAATAGTGATTTCAGTGTTTGTGTGAGCCCGGGTGTGAAGGAACACTCCTTTAATTGTGATTTCAGTGTGTGTGAGTACGGGTGTGAAGGGACACTCCTTTAATAGTGATTTCAGTGTGTGTGTGAGTCCGGGTGTGAAGGAACACTCCTTTAATAGTGATTTCAGTGTGTGCGTGTGTGAGTCCAGGTGTGAAAGAAAACTCCATCAATAGTGATTTCAGTGTGTGTGAGCTCGGGTGTGAAGGAACACTCCTTTAATAGTGATTTCAGTGTGTGTGTGAGCCCGGGTGTGAAGGAACACTCCTTTAATAGTGATTTCAGTCTGTGTGCGTGAGCCCGGTTGTGAAGGAACACTCCTTCAATAGTGATTTCAATGTGTGTGTCCGGGTGTGAAGGATCACTCCTTTAATAGTGAATTCAGTGCATGTGTGAGTCCGGGTGTGAAGGAACACTCCTTTAATAGTGATTTCAGTATGTGTGTGAGTCCGGGTGTGAAGGAAAACTCCTTTAATAGTGATTTCAGTGTGTGTGTGAGCCCGGGTGTGAAGGAACACTTCTTTAATAGTGATTTCAGTGTGTGTGTGTGAGTCCGGGTGTGAAGGAACATTACTTTATTAGTGTTTTAAGTGTGTGTGTGTGAGCCTGGGTGTGAAGGAACACTCCTTTAATAGTGATTTCAGTGTGTGTGTGTGAGCCCGGGTGTGAAGGAACACTCCTTTAATAGTGATTTCCGTGTGTGTGTGTGTGAGTCGGGGTGTGAAGGAACACTCCTTTAATAGTGATTACAGTGTGTTTGAGAGTCCGGGTGTGAAGGAACACTCCTTTGATAGTGATTTCAGTGTGTGTGAGTCCGGGTGTGAAGGAACACTCCTTTAATAGTGATTTCAGCGTGTGTGAGTCCGGGTGTGAAGGAACACTCCATTAATAGTGATTTCAGTGTGTGTGTGAGCCCGGGTGTGAAGGAACACTCCTTTAATAGTGATTTCAGTCTGTGTGAGTCCGAGTGTGAAGGAACACTCCTTTAATAGAGATTTCAGCGTGTGCGTGAGTCCGGGTGTGAAGGAACACTCCTTTAATAGTGATTTCAGTGTGTGTGTGTACTTCCGGGTGTGAAGGAACACTCCTTTAATAGTGATTTCAGTGTGTGTGAGTCCGGGTGTAAAGGAACACTCCTTTAATAGTGATTTCAGTGTGTGTGAGTCCGGGTGTGAAGGAACACTCCTTTGATAGTGATTTCAGTGCGTGTGTGAGCCCGGGTGTGAAGGAAAACTCCTTTAATAGTGATATCAGTGTGTGTGAGCCCGGGTGTGAAGAAACAATCCTTTTATAGTGATTTCAGTGTGTGTGAGCCTGGGTGTGAAGGAACGCCCCTTTAATAGTGATTTCAGTGTGTGTGAGCCCAGGTGTGAAGGAACACTCCTTCAATAGTGATTTCAATGTGTGTGTCCGGGTGTGAAGGATCACTCCTTTAATAGTGAATTCAGTGCATGTGTGAGTCCGGGTGTGAAGGAACACTCCTTTAATAGTGATTTCAGTATGTGTGTGAGTCCGGGTGTGAAGGAAAACTCCTTTAATAGTGATTTCAGTGTGTGTGTGAGCCCGGGTGTGAAGGAACACTTCTTTAATAGTGATTTCAGTGTGTGTGTGTGAGTCCGGGTGTGAACGAACATTACTTTATTAGTGTTTTAAGTGTGTGTGTGTGAGCCTGGGTGTGAAGGAACACTCCTTTAATAGTGATTTCAGTGTGTGTGTGTGAGCCCGGGTGTGAAGGAACACTCCTTTAATAGTGATTTCCGTGTGTGTGTGTGTGAGTCGGGGTGTGAAGGAACACTCCTTTAATAGTGATTACAGTGTGTTTGAGAGTCCGGGTGTGAAGGAACACTCCTTTGATAGTGATTTCAGTGTGTGTGAGTCCGGGTGTGAAGGAACACTCCTTTAATAGTGATTTCAGCGTGTGTGAGTCCGGGTGTGAAGGAACACTCCATTAATAGTGATTTCAGTGTGTGTGTGAGCCCGGGTGTGAAGGAACACTCCTTTAATAGTGATTTCAGTCTGTGTGAGTCCGAGTGTGAAGGAACACTCCTTTAATAGAGATTTCAGCGTGTGCGTGAGTCCGGGTGTGAAGGAACACTCCTTTAATAGTGATTTCAGTGTGTGTGTGTACTTCCGGGTGTGAAGGAACACTCCTTTAATAGTGATTTCAGTGTGTGTGAGTCCGGGTGTAAAGGAACACTCCTTTAATAGTGATTTCAGTGTGTGTGAGTCCGGGTGTGAAGGAACACTCCTTTGATAGTGATTTCAGTGTGTGTGTGAGCCCGGGTGTGAAGGAAAACTCCTTTAATAGTGATATCAGTGTGTGTGAGCCCGGGTGTGAAGAAACAATCCTTTTATAGTGATTTCAGTGTGTGTGAGCCTGGGTGTGAAGGAACGCCCCTTTAATAGTGATTTCAGTGTGTGTGAGCCCAGGTGTGAAGGAACACTCCTTTAATATTGATTTCAGTGTGTGTGTGTGAGCACGGGTGTGAAGGAACACTCCTTCAATAATGATTTCAGTCTATGTGAGCCCGGGTGTGAAGGAACACTCCTTTAATAGTGATTTCAGTGAGTATGTGAGCTCGGGTGTGAAGGAACACTCCTTTAATAGTGATTTCAGTCTGTATGAGCCCGGGTGTGAAGGAACACTCCATTAATAGTGATTTCAGTGTGTGTGACCCGGGTGTGAAGGAACACTCCTTTAATAGTGATTTCTGTGTGTGTGTGAGCCCGGGTGTGAAGGAACACTCATTTAATAGTGATTTATGTGTGCGTGAGTCCGGGTGTGAAGGAAAACTCCTTTAATAGTGATTTAGGTGTGTGTGTGTGAGTCCGGGTGTGAAGGAACACTCCTTTAATAGTGATTTCAGTGTGTGTGAGTACGGGTGTGAAGGAACACTCCTTTAATAGTGATTTCAGTGTGTGTGTGAGCCTGGGTGTGAAGGAACACTCCTTTAATAGTGATTTCAGTGTGTGTGTGAGTCCGGGTGTGAAGGAACATTCCTTTAATAGTGATTTCAGTGTGTGCGTGTGTGAGTCCGGGTGTGAAAGAACACTCCATTTATAGTGATTTCAGTGTGTGTGAGCCCGGGTGTGAAGGAACACTCCTTTAATAGTGATTTCAGTGTGTGTGTGAGCCCGGGTGTGAAGGAACACTCCTTTAATAATGATTTCAGTGTGTGTGTGAGCACGGGTGTGAAGGAACACTCCTTTAATAGTGATTTCAGTGTGAGTGTGAGCCCGGGTGTGAAGGAACACTCCTTTAATAGTGATTTCAATGTGTGTGTGAGTCCGGGTGTGAAGGAACACTCCTTTAACAGTGATTTCAGTGTGTGTGTGTGAGTCCGGGTGTGAAGGAACACTCCTTTAATAGTGATTTCAGTGTGTGTGTGAGTCCGGGTGTGAAGGAACACTCCTTTAATAGTGATTTCAGTGTGTGTGTGAGTCCGGGTGTGAAGGAACATTCCTTTAATAGTGATTTCAGTGTGTGTGTGAGTCCGGCAGTGAAGCAACACTCCTTTAATAGTGATTTCAGTGTGTGTGTGAGTCCGGGTGTGAAGGAACACTCCTTTAATAGTGATTTCAGTGTGACTGTGAGTCCGGGTGTGAAGGAACACTCCTTTAATAGTGATTTCAGTGTGTGTGTGAGTCCTGTTGTGAAGGAACACTCCTTTAATAGTGAATTCAGTATGTGTGAGCCCGGGGGTGAATGAACACTCCTTTAACAGAGATTTCAGTGTGTCTGAGCCCGGGTGTGAAGGAACACTCCTTTAATAGTGTTTTCAGTGAGTGTATGTGAGCCCGGGTGTGAAGGAACACTCCTTTAATAGCGATTTCAGTGTGTGTGAGCCCGGGAGTGAAGGAACACTCCTTTAATAGTGATTTCAGTTTGTCTGTGAGCCCGGTTGTGAAGGAACGCTCCATTAATAGTGATTTCAGTGTGTGTGTGAGCCCGGGTGTGAAGGAACACTCCTTAAATAGTGATTTCAGTGTGTGTCTGAGTCCGGGTGTGAAGGAACTCTCCTTTAATAGTGAATTCAGTGCGTGTGAGCCGGGGTGTGAAGGAACTCTCCTTTAATAGTGATTTCAGTGTGTGTGTGAGTCCGGGTGTGAAGGAACACTCCTTTAATAGTGATTTCAGTGTGTGTGTGAGTCCTGGTGGGAAGGAACACTCCATTAATAGTGATTTCAATGTGTGTGAGCCCGCGTGTGAAGGAACACTCCTTTAATAGTGATTTCAGTGTGTGTGAGCCCGGGTGTGAAGGAACACTTCTTTAATAGTGATTTCAGTGTGTGTGTGAGTCCTGGTGGGAAGGAACACTCCATTAATAGTGATTTCAGTGTGTGTGAGCCCGGGTGTGAAGGAACACTCCTTTAATAGTGAGTTCAGTGTGTGTGAGCCCGGGTGTGAAGGAACACTCCTCTAATAGTGTTTTCAGTGTGTGTATGTGAGCCCGGGTGTGAAGGAACACTCCTTTAATAGCGATTTCAGTGTCGGTGTGAG
The DNA here is from genome assembly GCF_964194155.1 of Cetorhinus maximus. Taxonomy (NCBI): domain Eukaryota; kingdom Metazoa; phylum Chordata; class Chondrichthyes; order Lamniformes; family Cetorhinidae; genus Cetorhinus; species Cetorhinus maximus. The sequence goes on from NW_027596613.1 coordinate 26,626, forward strand.
CCCGGGTGTGAAGGAACACTAACTTAATAGTGATTTCAGTGTGTGTGTGAGTCCGGGTGTGAAGGAAAACTCCTTTAATAGTGATATCAGTGTGTGTGTGTGAGCCCGGGTGTGAAGGAACACTCCAATAATAGTGATTTCAGTGTGTGTGAGCCCGGGTGTGAAGGAACACTACTTTAATAGTGATTTCAGTGTGTGTGAGCCCTGGTGTGAAGGAACAATCCTTTAATAGTGATTTCAGTCAGTGTGTGAGCCCGGGTGTGAAGGAACACTCCTTTAATAGTGATTTCAGTGTGTGTGTGAGCCCGGGTGTGAAGGAACACTCCTTTAATAGTGATTTCAGTGTGTGTGAGCCCGGGTGTGAAGGAACACTCCTTTAATAGAAATTTCAGTGTGTGTGTGTGAGCCCGGGTGTGATGGAACACTCCTTTAATAGTGATTTCAGTGTGTGCGTGAGTCCGGGTGTGAAGGAACACTCCTTTAATAGTGATTTCAGTGTGTGTGTGTGAGCCCGGGTGTGAAGGAACACTCCTTTAATAGTGATTTCAGTGTGTGTGAGTCCGGGTGTGAAGGAACACTCCTTTAATAGTGATTTCAGTGTGTGTGTGTACGTCCGGGTGTGAAGGAACACTCCTTTAATAGTGATTTCAGTGTGTGTGAGTCCGGGTGTAAAGGAACACTCCTTTAATAGTGATTTCAGTGTGTGTGTGAGGCTGGGTGTGAAGGAACACTCCTTTAACAGTGATTTCAGTGTGTGTGTGAGTCCGGGTGTGAAGGAACACTCCTTTAATAGTGATTTCAGTGTGTGTGAGTCCGGGTGTGAAGGAACACTCCTTTAATAGTGATTTCAGTGTGTGTGAGTCCGGGTGAGAAGGAACACTCCTTTAATAGTGATTTCAGTGCGTGTGTTAGCCCGGGTGTGAAGGAAAACTCCTTTAATAGTGATATCAGTGTGTGTGAGCCCGGGTGTGAAGAAACAATCCTTTTATAGTGATTTCAGTGTGTGTGAGCCCGGGTGTGAAGGAACGCCCCTTTAATAGTGATTTCAGTGTGTGTGAGCCAAGGTGTGAAGGAACACTCCTTTAATAGTGATTTCAGTGTGTGTGTGTGAGCACGGGTGTGAAGGAACATTCCTTTTATAGTGATTTCAGTGTGTGTGAGCACGGGGCTGAAGGAACGCCACTTTAATAGTGATTTCAGTGTGTGTGAACCCGGGTGTGAAGGAACACTCCTTTAATAGTGATTTCAGTCTGCGTGAGCCCGGGTGTGAAGGAACACTCCTTTAATAGTGATTTCAGTGAGTATGTGAGCTCGGGTGTGAAGGAACACTCCTTTAATAGTGATTTCAGTCTGTGTGTGCCCGGGTGTGAAGGAACACTCCATTAATAGTGATTTCAGTGTGTGTGATCCGGGTGTGAAGGAACACTCCTTTAATAGTGATTTCAGTATGTGTGTGAGTCCGGGTGTGAAGGAAAACTCCTTTAATAGTGATTTCAGTGTGTGTGTGAGCCCGGGTGTGAAGGAACACTTCTTTAATAGTGATTTCAGTGTGTGTGTGTGAGTCCGGGTGTGAACGAACATTACTTTATTAGTGTTTTAAGTGTGTGTGTGTGAGCCTGGGTGTGAAGGAACACTCCTTTAATAGTGATTTCAGTGTGTGTGTGTGAGCCCGGGTGTGAAGGAACACTCCTTTAATAGTGATTTCCGTGTGTGTGTGTGTGAGTCGGGGTGTGAAGGAACACTCCTTTAATAGTGATTACAGTGTGTTTGAGAGTCCGGGTGTGAAGGAACACTCCTTTGATAGTGATTTCAGTGTGTGTGAGTCCGGGTGTGAAGGAACACTCCTTTAATAGTGATTTCAGCGTGTGTGAGTCCGGGTGTGAAGGAACACTCCATTAATAGTGATTTCAGTGTGTGTGTGAGCCCGGGTGTGAAGGAACACTCCTTTAATAGTGATTTCAGTCTGTGTGAGTCCGAGTGTGAAGGAACACTCCTTTAATAGAGATTTCAGCGTGTGCGTGAGTCCGGGTGTGAAGGAACACTCCTTTAATAGTGATTTCAGTGTGTGTGTGTACTTCCGGGTGTGAAGGAACACTCCTTTAATAGTGATTTCAGTGTGTGTGAGTCCGGGTGTAAAGGAACACTCCTTTAATAGTGATTTCAGTGTGTGTGAGTCCGGGTGTGAAGGAACACTCCTTTGATAGTGATTTCAGTGTGTGTGTGAGCCCGGGTGTGAAGGAAAACTCCTTTAATAGTGATATCAGTGTGTGTGAGCCCGGGTGTGAAGAAACAATCCTTTTATAGTGATTTCAGTGTGTGTGAGCCTGGGTGTGAAGGAACGCCCCTTTAATAGTGATTTCAGTGTGTGTGAGCCCAGGTGTGAAGGAACACTCCTTTAATATTGATTTCAGTGTGTGTGTGTGAGCACGGGTGTGAAGGAACACTCCTTCAATAGTGATTTCAGTCTATGTGAGCCCGGGTGTGAAGGAACACTCCTTTAATAGTGATTTCAGTGAGTATGTGAGCTCGGGTGTGAAGGAACACTCCTTTAATAGTGATTTCAGTCTGTATGAGCCCGGGTGTGAAGGAACACTCCATTAATAGTGATTTCAGTGTGTGTGACCCGGGTGTGAAGGAACACTCCTTTAATAGTGATTTCTGTGTGTGTGTGAGCCCGGGTGTGAAGGAACACTCATTTAATAGTGATTTATGTGTGCGTGAGTCCGGGTGTGAAGGAAAACTCCTTTAATAGTGATTTAGGTGTGTGTGTGTGAGTCCGGGTGTGAAGGAACACTCCTTTAATAGTGATTTCAGTGTGTGTGAGTACGGGTGTGAAGGAACACTCCTTTAATAGTGATTTCAGTGTGTGTGTGAGCCTGGGTGTGAAGGAACACTCCTTTAATAGTGATTTCAGTGTGTGTGTGAGTCCGGGTGTGAAGGAACATTCCTTTAATAGTGATTTCAGTGTGTGCGTGTGTGAGTCCGGGTGTGAAAGAACACTCCATTTATAGTGATTTCAGTGTGTGTGAGCCCGGGTGTGAAGGAACACTCCTTTAATAGTGATTTCAGTGTGTGTGTGAGCCCGGGTGTGAAGGAACACTCCTTTAATAATGATTTCAGTGTGTGTGTGAGCACGGGTGTGAAGGAACACTCCTTTAATAGTGATTTCAGTGTGAGTGTGAGCCCGGGTGTGAAGGAACACTCCTTTAATAGTGATTTCAATGTGTGTGTGAGTCCGGGTGTGAAGGAACACTCCTTTAACAGTGATTTCAGTGTGTGTGTGTGAGTCCGGGTGTGAAGGAACACTCCTTTAATAGTGATTTCAGTGTGTGTGTGAGTCCGGGTGTGAAGGAACACTCCTTTAATAGTGATTTCAGTGTGTGTGTGAGTCCGGGTGTGAAGGAACATTCCTTTAATAGTGATTTCAGTGTGTGTGTGAGTCCGGCAGTGAAGCAACACTCCTTTAATAGTGATTTCAGTGTGTGTGTGAGTCCGGGTGTGAAGGAACACTCCTTTAATAGTGATTTCAGTGTGACTGTGAGTCCGGGTGTGAAGGAACACTCCTTTAATAGTGATTTCAGTGTGTGTGTGAGTCCTGTTGTGAAGGAACACTCCTTTAATAGTGAATTCAGTATGTGTGAGCCCGGGGGTGAATGAACACTCCTTTAACAGAGATTTCAGTGTGTCTGAGCCCGGGTGTGAAGGAACACTCCTTTAATAGTGTTTTCAGTGAGTGTATGTGAGCCCGGGTGTGAAGGAACACTCCTTTAATAGCGATTTCAGTGTGTGTGAGCCCGGGAGTGAAGGAACACTCCTTTAATAGTGATTTCAGTTTGTCTGTGAGCCCGGTTGTGAAGGAACGCTCCATTAATAGTGATTTCAGTGTGTGTGTGAGCCCGGGTGTGAAGGAACACTCCTTAAATAGTGATTTCAGTGTGTGTCTGAGTCCGGGTGTGAAGGAACTCTCCTTTAATAGTGAATTCAGTGCGTGTGAGCCGGGGTGTGAAGGAACTCTCCTTTAATAGTGATTTCAGTGTGTGTGTGAGTCCGGGTGTGAAGGAACACTCCTTTAATAGTGATTTCAGTGTGTGTGTGAGTCCTGGTGGGAAGGAACACTCCATTAATAGTGATTTCAATGTGTGTGAGCCCGCGTGTGAAGGAACACTCCTTTAATAGTGATTTCAGTGTGTGTGAGCCCGGGTGTGAAGGAACACTTCTTTAATAGTGATTTCAGTGTGTGTGTGAGTCCTGGTGGGAAGGAACACTCCATTAATAGTGATTTCAGTGTGTGTGAGCCCGGGTGTGAAGGAACACTCCTTTAATAGTGAGTTCAGTGTGTGTGAGCCCGGGTGTGAAGGAACACTCCTCTAATAGTGTTTTCAGTGTGTGTATGTGAGCCCGGGTGTGAAGGAACACTCCTTTAATAGCGATTTCAGTGTCGGTGTGAGCCCGGGTGTGAAGGAACACTAACTTAATAGTGATTTCAGTGTGTGTGTGAGTCCGGGTGTGAAGGAAAACTCCTTTAATAGTGATATCAGTGTGTGTGTGTGAGCCCGGGTGTGAAGGAACACTCCAATAATAGTGATTTCAGTGTGTGTGAGCCCGGGTGTGAAGGAACACTACTTTAATAGTGATTTCAGTGTGTGTGAGCCCGGGTGTGAAGGAACAATCCTTTAGTAGTGATTTCAGTCAGTGTGTGAGCCCGGGTGTGAAGGAACACTCCTTTAATAGTGATTTCAGTGTGTGTGTGAGCCCGGGTGTGAAGGAACACTCCTTTAATAGTGATTTCAGTGTGTGTGAGCCCGGGTGTGAAGGAACACTCCTTTAATAGAAATTTCAGTGTGTGTGTGTGAGCCCGGGTGTGATGGAACACTCCTTTAATAGTGATTTCAGTGTGTGCGTGAGTCCGGGTGTGAAGGAACACTCCTTTAATAGTGATTTCAGTGTGTGTGTGTGAGCCCGGGTGTGAAGGAACACTCCTTTAATAGTGATTTCAGTGTGTGTGAGTCCGGGTGTGAAGGAACACTCCTTTAATAGTGATTTCAGTGTGTGTGTGTACGTCCGGGTGTGAAGGAACACTCCTTTAATAGTGATTTCAGTGTGTGTGAGTCCGGGTGTAAAGGAACACTCCTTTAATAGTGATTTCAGTGTGTGTGTGAGGCTGGGTGTGAAGGAACACTCCTTTAACAGTGATTTCAGTGTGTGTGTGAGTCCGGGTGTGAAGGAACACTCCTTTAATAGTGATTTCAGTGTGTGTGAGTCCGGGTGTGAAGGAACACTCCTTTAATAGTGATTTCAGTGTGTGTGAGTCCGGGTGAGAAGGAACACTCCTTTAATAGTGATTTCAGTGCGTGTGTTAGCCCGGGTGTGAAGGAAAACTCCTTTAATAGTGATATCAGTGTGTGTGAGCCCGGGTGTGAAGAAACAATCCTTTTATAGTGATTTCAGTGTGTGTGAGCCCGGGTGTGAAGGAACGCCCCTTTAATAGTGATTTCAGTGTGTGTGAGCCAAGGTGTGAAGGAACACTCCTTTAATAGTGATTTCAGTGTGTGTGTGTGAGCACGGGTGTGAAGGAACATTCCTTTTATAGTGATTTCAGTGTGTGTGAGCACGGGGCTGAAGGAACGCCACTTTAATAGTGATTTCAGTGTGTGTGAACCCGGGTGTGAAGGAACACTCCTTTAATAGTGATTTCAGTCTGCGTGAGCCCGGGTGTGAAGGAACACTCCTTTAATAGTGATTTCAGTGAGTATGTGAGCTCGGGTGTGAAGGAACACTCCTTTAATAGTGATTTCAGTCTGTGTGTGCCCGGGTGTGAAGGAACACTCCATTAATAGTGATTTCAGTGTGTGTGATCCGGGTGTGAAGGAACACTCCTTTAATAGTGATTTCAGTGTGTGTGTGAGCCCAGGTGTGAAGGAACACTCCTTTAATAGTGATTTCAGTGTGTGTGAGCCCGGGTGTGAAGGAACACTCCTGTAATAATGATTTCAGTGTGTGTGTGTGAGTCCGGGTGAGAAGGAGCACTCCTTTAATAGTGATTTCAGTGTGTGTGTGAGCCGGGGGGTGAAGGAACACTCCTTTAATTGTGATTTCAGTGTGTGTGAGTACGGGTGTGAAGGGACACTCCTTTAATAGTGATTTCAGTGTGTGTGTGAGTCCGGGTGTGAAGGAACACTCCTTTAATAGTGATTTCAGTGTGTGCGTGTGTGAGTCCAGGTGTGAAAGAAAACTCCATCAATAGTGATTTCAGTGTGTGTGAGCTCGGGTGTGAAGGAACACTCCTTTAATAGTGATTTCAGTGTGTGTGTGAGCCCGGGTGTGAAGGAACACTCCTTTAATAGTGATTTCAGTCTGTGTGCGTGAGCCCGGTTGTGAAGGAACACTCCTTCAATAGTGATTTCAATGTGTGTGTCCGGGTGTGAAGGATCACTCCTTTAATAGTGAATTCAGTGCATGTGTGAGTCCGGGTGTGAAGGAACACTCCTTTAATAGTGATTTCAGTATGTGTGTGAGTCCGGGTGTGAAGGAAAACTCCTTTAATAGTGATTTCAGTGTGTGTGTGAGCCCGGGTGTGAAGGAACACTTCTTTAATAGTGATTTCAGTGTGTGTGTGTGAGTCCGGGTGTGAAGGAACATTACTTTATTAGTGTTTTAAGTGTGTGTGTGTGAGCCTGGGTGTGAAGGAACACTCCTTTAATAGTGATTTCAGTGTGTGTGTGTGAGCCCGGGTGTGAAGGAACACTCCTTTAATAGTGATTTCCGTGTGTGTGTGTGTGAGTCGGGGTGTGAAGGAACACTCCTTTAATAGTGATTACAGTGTGTTTGAGAGTCCGGGTGTGAAGGAACACTCCTTTGATAGTGATTTCAGTGTGTGTGAGTCCGGGTGTGAAGGAACACTCCTTTAATAGTGATTTCAGCGTGTGTGAGTCCGGGTGTGAAGGAACACTCCATTAATAGTGATTTCAGTGTGTGTGTGAGCCCGGGTGTGAAGGAACACTCCTTTAATAGTGATTTCAGTCTGTGTGAGTCCGAGTGTGAAGGAACACTCCTTTAATAGAGATTTCAGCGTGTGCGTGAGTCCGGGTGTGAAGGAACACTCCTTTAATAGTGATTTCAGTGTGTGTGTGTACTTCCGGGTGTGAAGGAACACTCCTTTAATAGTGATTTCAGTGTGTGTGAGTCCGGGTGTAAAGGAACACTCCTTTAATAGTGATTTCAGTGTGTGTGTGAGACTGGGTGTGAAGGAACACTCCTTTAATAGTGTTTTCAGTGTGTGTGTGAGTCCGGGTGTGAAGGAACACTCCTTTAATAGTGATTTCAGTGTGTGTGAGTCCGGGTGTGAAGGAACACTCCTTTAATAGTGATTTCAGTGTGTGTGAGTCCGGGTGTGAAGGAACACTCCTTTATTCGTGATTTCAGTGTGTGTGAGTCCGGGTGTGAAGGAACACTCCTTTGATAGTGATTTCAGTGTGTGTGTGAGCCCGGGTGTGAAGGAAAACTCCTTTAATAGTGATATCAGTGTGTGTGAGCCCGGGTGTGAAGAAACAATCCTTTTATAGTGATTTCAGTGTGTGTGAGCCTGGGTGTGAAGGAACGCCCCTTTAATAGTGATTTCAGTGTGTGTGAGCCCAGGTGTGAAGGAACACTCCTTTAATATTGATTTCAGTGTGTGTGTGTGAGCACGGGTGTGAAGGAACACTCCATTAATAGTGATTTCAGTGTGTGTGAGCCCGGGGCTGAAGGAACCCCCCTGTAATAGTGATTTCAGTGTGTGTGAGCCCGGGTGTGAAGGAACACTCCTTTAATAGTGATTTCAGTGTATGTGTGAGTCCGGGTGTGAAGGAACACTCCTTTAATAGTGATTTCAGTCTATGTGAGCCCGGGTGTGAAGGAACACTCCTTTAATAGTGATTTCAGTGAGTATGTGAGCTCGGGTGTGAAGGAACACTCCTTTAATAGTGATTTCAGTCTGTATGAGCCCGGGTGTGAAGGAACACTCCATTAATAGTGATTTCAGTGTGTGTGACCCGGGTGTGAAGGAACACTCCTTTAATAGTGATTTCTGTGTGTGTGTGAGCCCGGGTGTGAAGGAACACTCATTTAATAGTGATTTATGTGTGCGTGAGTCCGGGTGTGAAGGAAAACTCCTTTAATAGTGATTTAAGTCTGTGTGTGTGAGTCCGGGTGTGAAGGAACACTCCTTTAATAGTGATTTCAGTGTGTGTGAGTACGGGTGTGAAGGAACACTCCTTTAATAGTGATTTCAGTGTGTGTGTGAGCCTGGGTGTGAAGGAACACTCCTTTAATAGTGATTTCAGTGTGTGTGTGAGTCCGGGTGTGAAGGAACACTCCTTTAATAGTGATTTCAGTGTGCGCGTGTGTGAGTCCGGGTGTGAAAGAACACTCCATTAATAGTGATTTCAGTGTGTGTGAGCCCGGGTGTGAAGGAACACTCCTTTAATAGTGATTTCAGTGTGTGTGTGAGCCCGGGTGTGAAGGAACACTCCTTTAATAGTGATTTCAGTCTGTGTGTGTGAGCCCGGTTGTGAAGGAACACTCCTTTAATAGTGATTTCAGTGTGTGTGAGCCCGGGTGTGAAGGAACACTCCTTTAATAATGATTTCAGTGTGTGTGTGAGCACGGGTGTGAAGGAACACTCCTTTAATAGTGATTTCAGTGTGACTGTGAGCCCGGGTGTGAAGGAACACTCCTTTAATAGTGATTTCAGTGTGTGTGTGAGTCCGGGTGTGAAGGAACACTCCTTTAACAGTGATTTCAGTGTGTGTGTGTGAGTCCGGGTGTGAAGGAACACTCCTTTAATAGTGATTTCAGTGTGTGTGTGAGTCCGGGTGTGAAGGAACACTCCTTTAATAGTGATTTCAGTGTGTGTGTGAGTCCGGGTGTGAAGGAACATTCCTTTAATAGTGATTTCAGTGTGTGTGTGAGTCCGGGAGTGAAGCAACACTCCTTTAATAGTGATTTCAGTGTGTGTGTGAGTCCGGGTGTGAAGGAACACTACTTTAATAGTGATTTCAGTGTGACTGTGAGTCCGGGTGTGAAGGAACACTCCTTTAATAGTGATTTCAGTGTGTGTGTGAGTCCTGTTGTGAAGGAACACTCCTTTAATAGTGAATTCAGTGTGTGTGAGCCCGGGGGTGAATGAACACTCCTTTAACAGAGATTTCAGTGTGTCTGAGCCCGGGTGTGAAGGAACACTCCTTTAATAGTGTTTTCAGTGAGTGTATGTGAGCCCGGGTGTGAAGGAACACTCCTTTAATAGCGATTTCAGTGTGTGTGAGCCCGGGAGTGAAGGAACACTCCTTTAATAGTGATTTCAGTTTGTCTGTGAGCCCGGTTGTGAAGGAACGCTCCATTAATAGTGATTTCAGTGTGTGTGTGAGCCCGGGTGTGAAGGAACACTCCTTAAATAGTGATTTCAGTGTGTGTCTGAGTCCGGGTGTGAAGGAACTCTCCTTTAATAGTGAATTCAGTGCGTGTGAGCCGGGGTGTGAAGGAACTCTCCTTTAATAGTGATTTCAGTGTGTGTGTGAGTCCGGGTGTGAAGGAACACTCCTTTAATAGTGATTTCAGTGTGTGTGTGAGTCCTGGTGGGAAGGAACACTCCATTAATAGTGATTTCAATGTGTGTGAGCCCGCGTGTGAAGGAACACTCCTTTAATAGTGATTTCAGTGTGTGTGAGCCCGGGTGTGAAGGAACACTTCTTTAATAGTGATTTCAGTGTGTGTGTGAGTCCTGGTGGGAAGGAACACTCCATTAATAGTGATTTCAGTGTGTGTGAGCACGGGTGTGAAGGAACACTCCTTTAATAGTGAGTTCAGTGTGTGTGAGCCCGGGTGTGAAGGAACACTCCTCTAATAGTGTTTTCAGTGTGTGTATGTGAGCCCGGGTGTGAAGGAACACTCCTTTAATAGCGATTTCAGTGTGGGTGTGAGCCCGGGTGTGAAGGAACACTAACTTAATAGTGATTTCAGTGTGTGTGTGAGTCCGGGTGTGAAGGAAAACTCCTTTAATAGTGATATCAGTGTGTGTGTGTGAGCCCGGGTGTGAAGGAATACTCCAATAATAGTGATTTCAGTGTGTGTGAGCCCGGGTGTGAAGGAACACTACTTTAATAGTGATTTCAGTGTGTGTGAGCCCGGGTGTGAAGGAACAATCCTTTAATAGTGATTTCAGTCAGTGTGTGAGCCCGGGTGTGAAGGAACACTCCTTTAATAGTGATTTCAGTGTGTGTGTGAGCCCGGGTGTGAAGGAACACTCCTTTAATAGTGATTTCAGTGTGTGTGAGCCCGGGTGTGAAGGAACACTCCTTTAATAGAAATTTCAGTGTGTGTGTGTGAGCCCGAGTGTGAAGGAACACTCCTTTAATAGTGATTTCAGTGTGTGTGTGAGCGCGGGTGTGAAGGAACACTCCTTTAATATTGAGTTCAGTGTGTGTGTGAGCCCGGGTGTGAAGGAACACTCCGTTAATAGTGATTTCAATGTGTGTGAGAGACCGGGTGTGAAGGAACACTCCTTTAATAGTGATTTCAATGTGTGTGTCTGTGTGAGCCCGGGAGTGAAGGAACACTCCTTTAATAGTGATTTCAGTGTGTGTGTGAGCCCGGGTGTGAAAGAACATTTCTTTAATAGTTATTTCAGTGTGTGTGTGAGTCCGGGTGTGAAGGAACACTCCTTTAATAGTGATTTCAGTGTGTGTGTGAGCCCGGGTGTGAAGGAACACTCCTTTAATAGTGATTTCAATGTGTGTGAGAGCCAGGGTGTGAAGGAACACTTCTTTAATAGTGATTTCAGTGTGTGTGTGTGTGAGCCCGGGTGAGAAAGAACATGCCTGTAATAGTGATTTCAGTGTGTGTGTGATTACGGGTGTGAAGGAATACTCCTTTAATAGTGATTTCAGTGTGTGTGTGTGAGCCCGGGTGTGAAGGAACACTCCATTAATAGTGATTTCAGTGTGTGTGTGAGCCTGGGTGTGAAGGAACACTCCTTTAATAGTGATTTCAGTGTGTGTGAGCCCGGGTGTGAAGGAACACTCCTTCAATAGTGATTTCAATGTGTGTGAGTCCGGTTGTGAAGGATAACTCCTTTAATAGTGAATTCAGTGTGTGTGTGAGGCTGGGTGTGAAGGAACACTCCTTTAACAGTGATTTCAGTGTGTGTGTGAGTCCGGGTGTGAAGGAACACTCCTTTAATAGTGATTTCAGTGTGTGTGAGTCCGGGTGTGAAGGAACACTCCTTTAATAGTGATTTCAGTGTGTGTGAGTCCGGGTGTGAAGGAACACTCCTTTATTCGTGATTTCAGTGTGTGTGAGTACGGGTGTGAAGGAACACTCCATTGATAGTGATTTCAGTGCGTGTGTGAGCCCGGGTGTGAAGGAAAACTCCTTTAATAGTGATATCAGTGTGTGTGAGCCAGGGTGTGAAGAAACACTCCTTTTATAGTGATTTCAGTGTGTGTGAGCCCGGGTGTGAAGGAACGCCCCTTTAATAGTGATTTCAGTGTGTGTGAGACCAGGTGTGAAGGAACACTCCTTTAATATTGATTTCAGTGTGTGTGTGTGAGCACGGGTGTGAAGGAACACTCCTTTAATAGTGATTTCAGGGTGTGTGTGTGAGCCCGAGTGTGAAGGAACACTCCTTTAATAGTGAATTCTGTGTGTGTGTGTGTGAGTCCGGGTGTGAAGTAACATTCATTAAATCGTGATTTCAGTGTGTGTGTAAACCTGATTGTGAAGGAACACTCCTTTAATAGTTATTTCACTGTGTGTGTGAAATTCTGGGTGTGAAGGAACACTCCTTTAATAGTGATTTCAGTGAGTGTGAGTCCGGGTGTGAAGGAACACTCCTTTAATAGTGATTTAAGTGTGTGTGTGTGAGTCCGGGTGTGAAGGAACACTCCTTTAATAGTGATTTCAGTGTGTGTGAGTACGGGTGTGAAGGAACACTCCTTTAATAGTGATTTCAGTGTGTGTGTGAGCCTGGGTGTGAAGGAACACTCCTTTAATAGTGATTTCAGTGTGTGTGTGAGTCCGGGTGTGAAGGAACACTCATTTAATAGTGATTTCAGTGTGTGCGTGTGTGAGTCCGGGTGTGAAAGAACACTCCATTAATAGTGATTTCAGTGTGTGTGAGCCCGGGTGTGAAGGAACACTCCTTTAATAGTGATTTCAGTGTGTGTGTGAGCCCGGGTGTGAAGGAACACTCCTTTAATAGTGATTTCAGTCTGTGTGTGTGAGCCCGGTTGTGAAGGAACACTCCTTCAATAGTGATTTCAGTGTGTGTGAGCCCGGGTGTGAAGGAACACTCCTTCAATAATGATTTCAGTGTGTGTGTGAGCCCGGGTGTGAAGGAACACTCCTTTAATAGTGATTTCAGTGTGTGTGTGAGCCCGGGTGTGAAGGAACACTCCTTTAATATTGATTTCAGTGTATGTGTGAGTCCGGGTGTGAAGGAACACTCCTTTAACAGTGATTTCAGTGTGTGTGTGTGAGTCCGGGTGTGAAGGAACACTCCTTTAATAGTGATTTCAGTGTGTGTGTGAGTCCGGGTGTGAAGGAACACTCCTTTAATAGTGATTTCAGTGTGTGTGTGAGTCCGGGTGTGAAGGAACACTCCTTTAATAGTGATTTCAGTGTGTGTGAGAGTCCGGGAGTGAAGCAACACTCCTTTAATAGTGATTTCAGTGTGTGTGTGAGTCCGGGTGTGAAGGAACACTCCTTTAATAGTGATTTCAGTGTGTGTGTGAGTCCTGTTGTGAAGGAACACTCCTTTAATAGTGAATTCAGTGTGTGTGAGCCCGGGTGTGAATGAACACTCCTTTAACAGAGATTTCAGTGTGTGTGTGAGTCCTGTTGTGAAGGAACACTCCTTTAATAGCGATTTCAGTGTGTGTGAGCCCGGGAGTGAAGGAACACTCCATTAATAGTGATTTCTGTGTGCGTGTGAGCCCGGGTGTGAAGGAACACTCCTTAAATAGTGATTTCAGTGTGTGTCTGAGTCCGGGTGTGAAGGAACACTCCTTTAATAGTGAATTCAGTGCGTGTGAGCCGGGGTGTGAAGGAACTCTCCTTTAATAGTGATTTCAGTGTGTGTGTGAGTCTGGGTGTGAAGGAACACTCCTTTAATAGTGATTTCAGTCTGTGTGTGTGAGCCCGGTTGTGAAGGAACACTCCTTCAATAGTGATTTCAGTGTGTGTGAGCCCGGGTGTGAAGTAACATTCATTAAATCGTGATTTCAGTGTGTGTGTAAACCTGATTGTGAAGGAACACTCCTTTAATAGTTATTTCACTGTGTGTGTGAAATTCTGGGTGTGAAGGAACACTCCTTTAATAGTGATTTCAGTGAGTGTGAGTCCGGGTGTGAAGGAACACTCCTTTAATAGTGATTTAAGTGTGTGTGTGTGAGTCCGGGTGTGAAGGAACACTCCTTTAATAGTGATTTCAGTGTGTGTGAGTACGGGTGTGAAGGAACACTCCTTTAATAGTGATTTCAGTGTGTGTGTGAGCCTGGGTGTGAAGGAACACTCCTTTAATAGTGATTTCAGTGTGTGTGTGAGTCCGGGTGTGAAGGAACACTCATTTAATAGTGATTTCAGTGTGTGCGTGTGTGAGTCCGGGTGTGAAAGAACACTCCATTAATAGTGATTTCAGTGTGTGTGAGCCCGGGTGTGAAGGAACACTCCTTTAATAGTGATTTCAGTGTGTGTGTGAGCCCGGGTGTGAAGGAACACTCCTTTAATAGTGATTTCAGTCTGTGTGTGTGAGCCCGGTTGTGAAGGAACACTCCTTCAATAGTGATTTCAGTGTGTGTGAGCCCGGGTGTGAAGGAACACTCCTTCAATAATGATTTCAGTGTGTGTGTGAGCCCGGGTGTGAAGGAACACTCCTTTAATAGTGATTTCAGTGTGTGTGTGAGTCCGGGTGTGAAGGAACACTCCTTTAACAGTGATTTCAGTGTGTGTGTGTGAGTCCGGGTGTGAAGGAACACTCCTTTAATAGTGATTTCAGTGTGTGTGTGAGTCCGGGTGTGAAGGAACACTCCTTTAATAGTGATTTCAGTGTGTGTGTGAGTCCGGGTGTGAAGGAACACTCCTTTAATAGTGATTTCAGTGTGTGTGAGAGTCCGGGAGTGAAGCAACACTCCTTTAATAGTGATTTCAGTGTGTGTGTGAGTCCGGGTGTGAAGGAACACTCCTTTAATAGTGATTTCAGTGTGTGTGTGAGTCCTGTTGTGAAGGAACACTCCTTTAATAGTGAATTCAGTGTGTGTGAGCCCGGGTGTGAATGAACACTCCTTTAACAGAGATTTCAGTGTGTGTGTGAGTCCTGTTGTGAAGGAACACTCCATTAATAGCGATTTCAGTGTGTGTGAGCCCGGGAGTGAAGGAACACTCCATTAATAGTGATTTCTGTGTGCGTGTGAGCCCGGGTGTGAAGGAACACTCCTTAAATAGTGATTTCAGTGTGTGTCTGAGTCCGGGTGTGAAGGAACTCTCCTTTAATAGTGAATTCAGTGCGTGTGAGCCGGGGTGTGAAGGAACTCTCCTTTAATAGTGATTTCAGTGTGTGTGTGAGTCTGGGTGTGAAGGAACACTCCTTTAATAGTGATTTCAGTGTGTGTGTGAGTCCTGTTGGGAAGGAACACTCCATTAATAGTGATTTCAGTGTGTGTGAGCCCGCGTGTGAAGGAACACTCCTTTAATAGTGATTTCAGTGTGTGTGAGCCCGGGTGTGAAGGAACACTTCTTTAATAGTGATTTCAGTGTGTGTGTGAGTCCTGGTGGGAAGGAACACTCCATTAATAGTGATTTTAGTGTGTGTGAGCCCGGGTGTGAAGGAACACTCCTTTAATAGTGATTTCAGTGTGTGTGAGCCCGGGTGTGAAGGAACACTCCTCTAATAGTGTTTTCAGTGTGTGTATGTGAGCCCGGGTGTGAAGGAACACTCCTTTAATAGCGATTTCAGTGTGGGTGTGAGCCCGGGTGTGAATGAACACTAACTTAATAGTGACTTCAGTGTGTGTGTGAGTCCGGGTGTGAAGGAAAACTCCTTTAATAGTGATTTCAGTGTGTGTGTGTGAGCCCGGGTGTGAAGGAACACTCCAATAATAGTGATTTCAGTGTGTGTGAGCCCGGGTGTGAAGGAACACTACTTTAATAGTGATTTCAGTGTGTGTGAGCCCGGGTGTGAAGGAACAATCCTTTAATAGTGATTTCAGTCAGTGTGTGAGCCCGGGTGTGAATGAACACTCCTTTAATAGTGATTTCAGTGTGTGTGAGCCCGGGTGTGAAGGAACACTCCTTTAATAGAAATTTCAGTGTGTGTGTGTGAGCCCGGATGTGAAGGAACACTCCTTTAATAGTGATTTCAGTGTGTGTGTGTGAGCGCGGGTGTGAAGGAACACTCCTTTAATAGTGATTTCAGTGTGTGTGTGACCCCGGGTGTGAAGGAACACTCCTTTAATAGTCATTTCAGTGTGTGTGAGCTAGGGTTTAAAGGAACACTCCTTAAAGAGTGATTTCAGTGGGTGTGTAAACCTGGCTGTGAAGGAACACTCCGTTAATAGTGATTTCAGTGTGTGTGAGCCTGGGTGTGAAGGAACACTCCTTTAATAGTGATTTCAGTGTGTGTGCGAGCTCGGGTGTGAAGGAACAATCCGTTAATAGTGATTTCAGTGTGTGTGAGCCCGGGTGTGAAGGAACACTCCTTTAATAGTGATTTCAGTGTGTGTGAGCCAGGGTGTGAAGGAACACTCCTTTAATAGTGTTATCAGCGTATGTGTGTAAACTTGGCTGTGAAGGAACACTCCAGTTATAGTGATTTCAGTGTGTGTGAGCCCAGGTGTGAAGGAACACTTCTTTAATAGTGATTTCAGTGTGTGTGAGACCGGGTGTGAAGGAACACTCCTCTAATGGTGATTTCAGGGTTTGTGTGTGAGCCCGAGTTGAAGGAACACTCCATTAATAGTGATTTCAGTGTGTGTGTGTGTGATTCCGGGTGTGAAGGAACACTCCTTTAATAGTGATTTCAGGATGTGTGTGTGAGCCCGGGTGTGAAGGAACACTCCTTTAATAGTGATTTCAGTGTGTGTGTGAGCCCGGGTGTGAAGGAACACTCCTTTAATAGTGATTTCAGGGTGTGTGTGTGAGCCCGGGTGTGAAGGAACACTCCTTTAATAGTGATTTCAGTGTGTGTGTGAGCCCGGGTGTGATGGAACACTCCTTTAATAGTGATTTCAGTCTGTGTGAGTCCGGGTGTGAAGGAACACTCCTTTTATCGTGATTTCAGTGTGTGTGTGTGTGAGCCCGGACGTGAAGGAACACTCCTTTAATTGTGATTTCAGTGTGTGTGTGAGAGCCTGGGTGTGAAGGAACAATCCTTTAATAGTGATTTCAGTGTGTGTGTGAGCCCGGGTGTGAAGGAACACTCCTTTAAGACTGATTTCAGTGTGTGTGTGTGTGAGCCCGGGAATGAAGGAACACTCCTTTAATAGTGATTTCAGTGTGTGTGTGAGCCCGGGTGTGAAGGAACACTCCTTTTATACTGATTTAAGTGTGTGTGAGCTCGGGTGTGAATGAACACTCCTTTAATAGTGATTTCAGTGTGTGTGTGAGACCGGTGTGAAGGAACACTTCTTTAATAGTGATTTCAGTGTGTGTGAGCCTGGGTGTGAAGGAACACTCCTTTAATAGGGATTTCAGGGTGTGTGTGTGAGCCCGAGTGTGAAGGAACACTCCTTTAATAGTGATTTCTGTGTGTGTGTGTGTGAGTCCGGGTGTGAAGGAACACTCCTCAATAGTGATTTCAGTGTGCGTGTGTGAGCCCGGGTGTGAAGGAACACTCCTTGAATAGTGATTTCAGGGTGTGTGTGTCAGCCCGGGTGTGAAGGAACACTCCTTTAATAGTGATTTCAGAGTGTGTGTGAGCCCGGGGGTGAAGGAACATTCATTAAATCGTGATTTCAGTGTGTGTGTAAACCTGATTGTGAAGGAACACTCCTTTAATAGTTATTTCACTGTGTGTGTGAGATTCTGGGTGTGAAGGAACACTCCTTTAATAGCGATTTCAGTGAGTGTGAGTCCGGGTGTGAAGGAACACTCCTTTAAGAGTGATTTCAGTGTGTGTGTGAGTCCGGGTGTGAAGGAACACTCCTTTAATAGTGATTTCAGTTTGTGCGTGTGTGAGTCCGGGTGTGAAAGAACACTCCATTAATAGTGATTTCAGTGTGTGTGAGCCCGGGTGTGAAGGAACACTCCATTAATAGTGATTTCAGTGTGTGTGTGAGCCCGGGTGTGAAGGAACACTCCTTTAATAGTGATTACAGTCTGTGTGTGTGAGCCCGGTTGTGAAGGAACACTCCTTAAATAGTGATTTCAGTGTGTGTGAGCCCGGGTGTGAAGGAACACTCCTTTAATAATGATTTCAGTGTGTGTGTGAGCCCGGGTGTGAAGGAACACTCCTTTAATAGTGATTTCAGTGTGTGTGTGAGCCCGGGTGTGAAGGAACACTCCTTTAATAGTGATTTCAGTGTGTGTGTGAGTCCGGGTGTGAAGGAACACTCCTTTAACAGTGATTTCAGTGTGTGTGTGTGTGTCCGGGTGTGAAGGAACACTCCTTTAATAGTGATTTCAGTGTGTGTGTGAGTCCGGGTGTGAAGGAACACTCCTTAAATAGTAATTTCAGTGTGTGTGTGAGTCCGGGTGTGAAGGAACACTCCTTTAATAGTGATTTCAGTGTATGTGTGAGTCCGGGAGTGAAGCAACACTCCTTTAATAGTGATTTCAGTGTGTGTGTGAGTCCGGGTGTGAAGGAACACTCCTTTAATAGTGATTTCAGTGTGACTGTGAGTCCGGGTGTGAAGGAACACTCTTTTAATAGTCATTTCAGTGTGTGTGTGAGTCCTGTTGTGAAGGAACACTCCTTTAATAGTGAATTCAGTGTGTGTGAGCCCGGGTGTGAATGAACACTCCTTTAACAGAGATTTCAGTGTGTCTGAGCCCGGGTGTGAAGTGACACTCCTTTAATATTGTTTTCAGTGAGTATATGTGAGCCCGGGTGTGAAGGAACACTCCTTTAATAGCGATTTCAGTGTGTGTGAGCCCGGGAATGAAGGAACACTCCTTTAATAGTGATTTCAGTTTGTGTGTGAGCCCGGTTGTGAAGGAACACTCCATTAATAGTGATTTCAGTGTGTGTGTGAGCCCGGGTGTGAAGGAACACTCCTTAAATAGTGATTTCAGTGTGTGTCTGAGTCCGGGTGTGAAGGAACTCTCCTTAAATAGTGAATTCAGTGCGTGTGAGCCGGGGTGTGAAGGAACTCTCCTTTAATAGTGATTTCAGTGTGTGTGTGAGGCCGGGTGTGAAGGAACACTCCTTTAATAGTGATTTCAGTGTGTGTGTGAGTCCTGGTGGGAAGGAAAACTCCATTAATAGTGATTTCAGTGTGTGTGAGCCCGGGTGTGAAGGAACACTCCTTTAATAGTGATTTCAGTGTGTGTGAGCCCGGGTGTGAAGGAACACTTCTTTAAAAGTGACTTCAGTGTGTGTGTGAGTCCTGGTGGGAAGGAACACTCCATTAATAGTGATTTCAGTGTGTGTGAGCCCGGGTGTGAAGGAACACTCCTTTAATAGTGATTTCAGTGTGTGTGAGCCCGGGTGTGAAGGAACACTCCACTAATATTGTTTTCAGTGTGTGTATGTGAGCCCGGGTGTGAAGGAAAACTCCTTTAATAGCGATTTCAGTGTGGGTGTGAGCCCGGGTGTGAAGGAACACTCCTTTAATAGTGATTTCAGTGTGTGTGTGAGTCCGGGTGAGAAGGAAAACTCCTTTAATAGTGATTTCAGTGTGTGTGTGTGAGCCAGGGTGAGAAGGAACACTCCAATAATAGTGATTTCAGTGTGTGTGAGCCCGGGTGTGAAGGAACACTACTTTAATAGTGATTTCAGTGTGTGTGAGCCCGGGTGTGAAGGAACAATCCTTTAATAGTGATTTCAGTCAGTGTGTGAGCCCGGGTGTGAAGGAACACTCCTTTAATAGTGATTTCAGTGTGTCTGTGAGCCCGGGTGTGAAGGAACACTCCTTTAATAGTGATTTCAGTGTGTGTGAGCACGGGTGTGAAGGAACACTCCTTTAATAGAAATTTCAGTGTGTGTGTGTGAGCCCGGGTGTGAAGGAACACTCCGTTAATAGTGATTTCAGTGTGTGTGTGAGCGCGGGTGTGAAGGAACACTCCTATAATAGTGATTTCAGTGTGTGTGTGAGCCCGGGTGTGAAGGAACACTCCATTAATAGTCATTTCGGTGTCTGTGAGCTCAGGTGTGAAGGAACACTCCTTTAATAGTGATTTCAGTGTGTGTGTGAGCCCGGGTGTGAAGGAACACTCCTTTAATAGTGATTTCAGTGTGTGAGAGTCCGGGTGTGAAGCAACACTCCTTTAATAGTGATTTCAGTGCGTGTGTGAGCCCGGGTGTCAAGGAACACTCCTTTAATAGTGATTCCAGTGTGTGTGAGTCCGGGTGTGAAGGAACACTCCTTAAAGAGTGATTTCAGTGGGTGTGTAAACCTGGCTGTGAAGGAACACTCCGTTAATAGTGATTTCAGTGTCTGTGAGCCCGGGTGTGAAGGAACACTCCTTTAATAGTGATTTCAGTGTGTGTGAGCCCGGGTGTGAAGGAACACTCCTTTAATAGTGATATCAGCGTATGTGTGCAAACTTGACTGTGAAGGAACACTCCAGTTATAGTGATTTCAGTGTGTGTGAGCCCGGGTGTGAAGGAACACTTCTTTAATAGTGATTTCAGTGTGTGTGAGCCCGGGTGTGAAGGAACACTCCTTTAATGGTGATTTCAGGGTTTGTCTGTGAGCCCGAGTATGACGGAACACCCCTTTAATAGTGATTTCAGTGTGTGTGTGTGTGAGTCCGGGTGTGAAGGAACACTCCTTTAATAGTGATTTCAGGATGTGTGTGTGAGCCCGGGTGTGAAGGAACACTCCTTTAAAAGTGATTTCAGTGTGTGTGTGAGCCCGGGTGTGAACGAACACTCCTTTAATAGTGATTTCAGGGTGTGTGTGTGAGCCCGGGTGTGAAGGAACACTCCTTTAATAGTGATTTCAGTGTGTGTGTGAGACCGGGTGTGATGGAACACTCCTTTAATAGTGATTTCAGTGTGTGCGTGTGTGAGTCCGGGTGTGAAAGAACACTCCATTAATAGTGATTTCAGTGTGTGTGAGCCCGGGTGTGAAGGAACACTCCTTTAATAGTGATTTCAGTGTGTGTGTGAGCCCGGGTGTGAAGGAACACTCCTTTAATAGTGATTTCAGTCTGTGTGTGTGAGCCCGGTTGTGAAGGAACACTCCTTCAATAGTGATTTCAGTGTGTGTGAGCCCGGGTGTGAAGGAACACTCCTTTAATAATGATTTCAGTGTGTGTGTGAGCCCGGGTGTGAAGGAACACTCCTTTAATAGTGATTTCAGTGTGTGTGTGAGCCCGGGTGAGAAGGAACACTCCTTTAATAGTGATTTCAGTGTGTGTGTGAGTCCGGGTGTGAAGGAACACTCCTTTAACAGTGATTTCAGTGTGTGTGTGTGAGTCCGGGTGTGAAGGAACACTCCTTTAATAGTGATTTCAGTGTGTGTGTGAGTCCGGGTGTGAAGGAACACTCCTTTAATAGTGATTTCAGTGTGTGTGTGAGTCCGGGTGTGAAGGAACACTCCTTTAATAGTGATTTCAGTGTGTGTGAGAGTCCGGGAGTGAAGCAACACTCCTTTAATAGTGATTTCAGTGTGTGAGTGAGTCCTGTTGTGAAGGAACACTCCTTTAATAGTGATTTCAGTGTGTGTGTGAGCCCAGGTGTGAAGGAACACTCCTTTAATAGTGATTTCAGTGTGTGTGAGCCCGGGAGTGAAGGAACACTCCTTTAATAGTGATTTCAGTTTGTGTGTGAGCCCGGTTGTGAAGGAACACTCCTTAAATAGTGATATCAGTGTGTGTGAGGCCGGGTGTGAAGGAACACTCCTTTAATAATGATTTCAGTGTGTGTGTGAGCCCGGGTGTGAAGGAACACTCCTTTAATAGTGATTTCAGTGTGTGTGTGAGCCCGGGTGTGAAGGAACACTCCTTTAATAGTGATTTCAGTGTGTGTGTGAGTCCGGGTGTGAAGGAACACTCCTTTAACAGTGATTTCAGTGTGTGTGTGTGTGTCCGGGTGTGAAGGAACACTCCTTTAATAGTGATTTCAGTGTGTGTGTGAGTCCGGGTGTGAAGGAACACTCCTTAAATAGTAATTTCAGTGTGTGTGTGAGTCCGGGTGTGAAGGAACACTCCTTTAATAGTGATTTCAGTGTATGTGTGAGTCCGGGAGTGAAGCAACACTCCTTTAATAGTGATTTCAGTGTGTGTGTGAGTCCGGGTGTGAAGGAACACTCCTTTAATAGTGATTTCAGTGTGACTGTGAGTCCGGGTGTGAAGGAACACTCCTTTAATAGTCATTTCAGTGTGTGTGTGAGTCCTGTTGTGAAGGAACACTCCTTTAATAGTGAATTCAGTGTGTGTGAGCCCGGGTGTGAATGAACACTCCTTTAACAGAGATTTCAGTGTGTCTGAGCCCGGGTGTGAAGTGACACTCCTTTAATATTGTTTTCAGTGAGTATATGTGAGCCCGGGTGTGAAGGAACACTCCTTTAATAGCGATTTCAGTGTGTGTGAGCCCGGGAGTGAAGGAACACTCCTTTAATAGTGATTTCAGTTTGTGTGTGAGCCCGGTTGTGAAGGAACACTCCATTAATAGTGATTTCAGTGTGTGTGTGAGCCCGGGTGTGAAGGAACACTCCTTAAATAGTGATTTCAGTGTGTGTCTGAGTCCGGGTGTGAAGGAACTCTCCTTAAATAGTGAATTCAGTGCGTGTGAGCCGGGGTGTGAAGGAACTCTCCTTTAATAGTGATTTCAGTGTGTGTGTGAGGCCGGGTGTGAAGGAACACTCCTTTAATAGTGATTTCAGTGTGTGTGTGAGTCCTGGTGGGAAGGAAAACTCCATTAATAGTGATTTCAGTGTGTGTGAGCCCGGGTGTGAAGGAACACTCCTTTAATAGTGATTTCAGTGTGTGTGAGCCCGGGTGTGAAGGAACACTTCTTTAAAAGTGACTTCAGTGTGTGTGTGAGTCCTGGTGGGAAGGAACACTCCATTAATAGTGATTTCAGTGTGTGTGAGCCAGGGTGTGAAGGAACACTCCTTTAATAGTGATTTCAGTGTGTGTGAGCCCGGGTGTGAAGGAACACTCCACTAATATTGTTTTCAGTGTGTGTATGTGAGCCCGGGTGTGAAGGAAAACTCCTTTAATAGCGATTTCAGTGTGGGTGTGAGCCCGGGTGTGAAGGAACACTCCTTTAATAGTGATTTCAGTGTGTGTGTGAGTCCGGGTGAGAAGGAAAACTCCTTTAATAGTGATTTCAGTGTGTGTGTGTGAGCCAGGGTGAGAAGGAACACTCCAATAATAGTGATTTCAGTGTGTGTGAGCCCGGGTGTGAAGGAACACTACTTTAATAGTGATTTCAGTGTGTGTGAGCCCGGGTGTGAAGGAACAATCCTTTAATAGTGATTTCAGTCAGTGTGTGAGCCCGGGTGTGAAGGAACACTCCTTTAATAGTGATTTCAGTGTGTCTGTGAGCCCGGGTGTGAAGGAACACTCCTTTAATAGTGATTTCAGTGTGTGTGAGCCCGGGTGTGAAGGAACACTCCTTTAATAGAAATTTCAGTGTGTGTGTGTGAGCCCGGGTGTGAAGGAACACTCCGTTAATAGTGATTTCAGTGTGTGTGTGAGCGCGGGTGTGAAGGAACACTCCTATAATAGTGATTTCAGTGTGTGTGTGAGCCCGGGTGTGAAGGAACACTCCATTAATAGTCATTTCGGTGTCTGTGAGCTCGGGTGTGAAGGAACACTCCTTTAATAGTGATTTCAGTGTGTGTGTGAGCCCGGGTGTGAAGGAACACTCCTTTAATAGTGATTTCAGTGTGTGAGAGTCCGGGTGTGAAGCAACACTCCTTTAATAGTGATTTCAGTGCGTGTGTGAGCCCGGGTGTCAAGGAACACTCCTTTAATAGTGATTCCAGTGTGTGTGAGTCCGGGTGTGAAGGAACACTCCTTAAAGAGTGATTTCAGTGGGTGTGTAAACCTGGCTGTGAAGGAACACTCCGTTAATAGTGATTTCAGTGTCTGTGAGCCCGGGTGTGAAGGAACACTCCTTTAATAGTGATTTCAGTGTGTGTGAGCCCGGGTGTGAAGGAACACTCCTTTAATAGTGATATCAGCGTATGTGTGCAAACTTGGCTGTGAAGGAACACTCCAGTTATAGTGATTTCAGTGTGTGTGAGCCCGGGTGTGAAGGAACACTTCTTTAATAGTGATTTCAGTGTGTGTGAGCCCGGGTGTGAAGGAACACTCCTTTAATGGTGATTTCAGGGTTTGTCTGTGAGCCCGAGTATGACGGAACACCCCTTTAATAGTGATTTCAGTGTGTGTGTGTGTGAGTCCGGGTGTGAAGGAACACTCCTTTAATAGTGATTTCAGGATGTGTGTGTGAGCCCGGGTGTGAAGGAACACTCCTTTAAAAGTGATTTCAGTGTGTGTGTGAGCCCGGGTGTGAACGAACACTCCTTTAATAGTGATTTCAGGGTGTGTGTGTGAGCCCGGGTGTGAAGGAACACTCCTTTAATAGTGATTTCAGTGTGTGTGTGAGACCGGGTGTGATGGAACACTCCTTTAATAGTGATTTCAGTGTGTGCGTGTGTGAGTCCGGGTGTGAAAGAACACTCCATTAATAGTGATTTCAGTGTGTGTGAGCCCGGGTGTGAAGGAACACTCCTTTAATAGTGATTTCAGTGTGTGTGTGAGCCCGGGTGTGAAGGAACACTCCTTTAATAGTGATTTCAGTCTGTGTGTGTGAGCCCGGTTGTGAAGGAACACTCCTTCAATAGTGATTTCAGTGTGTGTGAGCCCGGGTGTGAAGGAACACTCCTTTAATAATGATTTCAGTGTGTGTGTGAGCCCGGGTGTGAAGGAACACTCCTTTAATAGTGATTTCAGTGTGTGTGTGAGCCCGGGTGAGAAGGAACACTCCTTTAATAGTGATTTCAGTGTGTGTGTGAGTCCGGGTGTGAAGGAACACTCCTTTAACAGTGATTTCAGTGTGTGTGTGTGAGTCCGGGTGTGAAGGAACACTCCTTTAATAGTGATTTCAGTGTGTGTGTGAGTCCGGGTGTGAAGGAACACTCCTTTAATAGTGATTTCAGTGTGTGTGTGAGTCCGGGTGTGAAGGAACACTCCTTTAATAGTGATTTCAGTGTGTGTGAGAGTCCGGGAGTGAAGCAACACTCCTTTAATAGTGATTTCAGTGTGTGTGTGAGTCCGGGTGTGAAGGAACACTCCTTTAACAGAGATTTCAGTGTGTGAGTGAGTCCTGTTGTGAAGGAACACTCCTTTAATAGTGATTTCAGTGTGTGTGTGAGCCCAGGTGTGAAGGAACACTCCTTTAATAGTGATTTCAGTGTGTGTGAGCCCGGGAGTGAAGGAACACTCCTTTAATAGTGATTTCAGTTTGTGTGTGAGCCCGGTTGTGAAGGAACACTCCATTAATAGTGATTTCTGTGTGTGTGTCAGCCCGGGTGTGAAGGAACACTCCTTAAATAGTGATTTCAGTGTGTGTCTGAGTCCGGGTGTGAAGGAACTCTCCTTTAATAGTGAATTCAGTGCGTGTGAGCCGGGGTGCGAAGGAACTCTCCTTTAATAGTGATTTCAGTGTGTGTGTGAGTCCGGGTGTGAAGGAACACTCCTTTAATAGTGATTTCAGTGTGTGTGTGAGTCCTGGTGGGAAGGAACACTCCATTAATAGTGATTTCAGTGTGTGTGAGCCCGCGTGTGAAGGAACACTCCTTTAATAGTGATTTCAGTGTGTGTGAGCCCGGGTGTGAAGGAACACTTCTTTAATAGTGATTTCAGTGTGTGTGTGAGTCCTGGTGGGAAGGAACACTCCATTAATAGTGATTTCAGTGTGTGTGAGCCCGGGCGTGAAGGAACACTCCTTTAATAGTGATTTCAGTGTGTGTGAGCCCGGGTGTGAAGGAACACTCCTCTAATAGTGTTTTCAGTGTGTGTATGTGAGCCCGGGTGTGAAGGAACACTCCTTTAATAGCGATTTCAGTGTGGGTGTGAGCCCGGGTGTGAATGAACACTAACTTAATAGTGACTTCAGTGTGTGTGTGAGTCCGGGTGTGAAGGAAAACTCCTTTAATAGTGATTTCAGTGTGTGTGTGTGAGCCCGGGTGTGAAGGAACACTGCAATAATAGTGATTTCTGTGTGAGTGAGCCCGGGTGTGAAGGATCACAACTTTAAAAGTGATTTCAGTGTGTGTGAGCACGGGTGTGAAGGAACAATCCTTTAATAGTGATTTCAGTCAGTGTGTGAGCCCGGGTGTGAAGGAACACTCCATTAATAGTCATTTCAGTGTGTGTGAGCCCGGGTGTGAAGGAACACTCCTTTATTAGAAATTTCAGTGCGTGTGTGTGAGCCCGGGTGTGAAGGAACGCTCCTTTAATAGTGATTTCAGTGTGTGTGTGAGTCTGGGTGTGAAGGAACACTGCTTTAATAGTGATTTCAGTGTGTGTGTGAGCCCGGGTGTGAAGGAACACTCCGTTAATAGTGATTTCAGTGTGTGTGAGGCCGGGTGTGAAGGAACACTCCTTTAATAGTGATTTCAGTGTGTGTGTGAGCTCGGGTGTGAAGGAACAATCCGTTAATAGTGATTTCAGTGTGTGTGAGCCCGGGTGTGAAGGAACACTCCTTTAATAGTGATTTCAGTGTGTGTGAGCCCGGGTGTGAAGGAACACTCCTTTAATAGTGATATCAGCGTATGTGTGTAAACTTGGCTGTGAAGGAACACTCCAGTTATAGTGATTTCAGTGTGTGTGAGCCCAGGTGTGAAGGAACACTTCTTTAATAGTGATTTCAGTGTGTGTGAGACTGGGTGTGAAGGAACACTCCTTTAATGGTGATTTCAGGGTTTGTGTGTGAGCCCGAGTTGAAGGAACACTCCATTAATAGTGATTTCAGTGTGTGTGTGTGTGAGTCCGGGTGTGAAGGAACACTCCTTTAATAGTGATTTCAGGATGTGTGTGTGAGCCCGGGTGTGAAGGAACACTCCTTTAATAGTGATTTCAGTGTGTGTGTGAGCCCGGGTGTGAAGGAACACTCCTTTAATAGTGATTTCAGGGTGTGTGCGTGAGCCCGGGTGTGAAGGAACACTCCTTTAATAGTGATTTCTGTGTGTGTGTGAGCCCGGGTGTGATGGAACACTCCTTTAATAGTGATTTCAGTCTGTGTGAGTCCGGGTGTGAAGGAACACTCCTTTTATCGTGATTTCAGTGTGTGTGTGTGTGAGCCCGGATGTGAAGGAACACTCCTTTAATAGTGATTTCAGTGTGTGTCTGAGCCCAGGTGTGAAGTATCACTCCTTTAATTGTGATTTCAGTGTGTGTGTGAGAGCCTGGGTGTGAAGGAACAATCCTTTCATAGTGATTTCAGTGTGTGTGTGAGCCCGGGTGTGAAGGAACGCTCCTTTAAGAGTGATTTCAGTGTGTGTGTGTGTGAGCCCGGGAGTGAAGGAACACTCCTTTAATAGTGATTTCAGTGTGTGTGTGAGCCCGGGTGTGAAGGAACACTCCTTTTATACTGATTTCAGTGTGTGTGAGCTCGGCTGTGAATGAACACTCCTTTAATAGTGATTTCAGTGTGTGTGTGAGCCCGGTGTGAAGGAACACTTCTTTAATAGTGATTTCAGTGTGTGTGAGCCTGGGTGTGATGGAACACTCCTTTAATAGGGATTTCAGGGTGTGTGTGTGAGCCCGAGTGTGAAGGAACACTCCATTAATAGTGATTTCAGTGTGTGTGAGCCCGGGTGTGAAGGAACACTCCTTTAATAGTGATTTCAGTGTGTGTGTGAGCCCGGGTGTGAAGGAACACTCCTTTAATAGTGATTTCAGTCTGTGTGTGTGAGCCCGGTTGTGAAGGAACACTCCTTTAATAGTGATTTCAGTGTGTGTGAGCCCGGGGGTGAAGGAACACTCCTTTAATAATGATTTCAGTGTGTGTGTGAGCCCGGGTGTGAAGGAACACTCCTTTAATAGTGATTTCAGTGTGTGTGTGAGCCCGGGTGTGAAGGAACACTCCTTTAATAGTGATTTCAGTGTGTGTGTGAGTCCGGGTGTGAAGGAACACTCCTTTAACAGTGATTTCAGTGTGTGTGTGTGTGTCCGGGTGTGAAGGAACACTCCTTTAATAGTGATTTCAGTGTGTGTGTGAGTCCGGGTGTGAAGGAACACTCCTTTAATAGTGATTTCAGTGTGTGTGAGAGTCCGGGTGTGAAGGAACACTCCTTTAATAGTGATTTCAGTGTGTGTGTGAGCCCGGGTGTGAAGGAACACTCCTTTAATAGTGATATCAGTGTGTGTGAGCCCGGGTGTGAAGGAACACTCCTTTAATAGTGATTTCAGTGTCTGTGTGAGCCCGGGAATGAAGGAACACTCCTTTAATAGTGATTTCAGTGTGTGTGTGAGTCCGGGTGTGATGGAACACTCCTTTAATAGTGATTTCAGTGTGTGTGTGAGTCCGGGTGTGAAGGAACACTCCTTTAATAGTGATTTCAGTGTGACTGTGAGTCCGGGTGTGAAGGAACACTCCTTTAATAGTCATTTCAGTGTGTGTGTGAGTCCTGTTGTGAAGGAACACTCCTTTAATAGTGAATTCAGTGTGTGTGAGCCCGGGTGTGAATGAACACTCCTTTAACAGAGATTTCAGTGTGTCTGAGCCCGGGTGTGAAGGGACACTCCTTTAATAGTGTTTTCAGTGAGTATATGTGAGCGCGGGTGTGAAGGAACACTCCTTTAATAGCGATTTCAGTGTGTGTGAGCCCGGGAGTGAAGGAACACTCCTTTAATAGTGATTTCAGTTTGTGTGTGAGCCCGGTTGTGAAGGAACACTCCATTAATAGTGATTTCAGTGTGTGTGTGAGCCCGGGTGTGAAGGAACACTCCTTAAATAGTGATTTCAGTGTGTGTCTGAGTCCGGGTGTGAAGGAACTCTCCTTTAATAGTGAATTCAGTGTGTGTGTGAGTCCGGGTGTGAAGGAACACTCCTTTAATAGTGATTTCAGTGTGTGTGTGAGTCCTGGTGGGAAGGAAAACTCCATTAATAGTGATTTCAGTGTGTGTGAGCCCGGGTGTGAAGGAACACTCCTTTAATAGTGATTTCAGTGTGTGTGAGCCCGGGTGTGAAGGAACACTTCTTTAATAGTGATTTCAGTGTGTGTGTGAGTCCTGGTGGGAAGGAACACTCCATTAATAGTGATTTCAGTGTGTGTGAGCCCGGGTGTGAAGGAACACTCCTTTAATAGTGATTTCAGTGTGTGTGAGCCCGGGAGTGAAGGAACACTCCTCTATTAGTGTTTTCAGTGAGTGTATGTGAGCCCGGGTGTGAAGGAACACTCCTTTAATAGCGATTTCTGTGTGGGTGTGAGCCCGGGTGTGAAGGAACACTCCTTTAATAGTGATTTCAGTGTGTGTGTGAGTCCGGGTGTGAAGGAAAACTCCTTTAATAGTGATTTCAGTGTGTGTGTGAGCCCGGGTGAGAAGGAACACTCCAATAATAGTGATTTCAGTGTGTGTGAGCCCGGGTGTGAAGGAACACTACTCTAATAGTGATTTCAGTGTGTGTGAGCCCGGGTGTGAAGGAACAATCCTTTAATAGTGATTTCAGTCAGTGTGTGAGCCCGGGTGTGAAGGAACACTCCTTTAATAGTGATTTCAGTGTGTGTGTGAGCCCGGGTGTGAAGGAACACTCCTTTAATAGTGATTTCAGTGTGTGTGAGCCCGGGTGTGAAGGAACACTCCTTTAATAGAAATTTCAGTGTGTGTGTGTGAGCCCGGGTGTGAAGGAACACTCCGTTAATAGTGATTTCAGTGTGTGTGTGAGCGCGGGTGTGAAGGAACACTCCTATAATAGTGATTTCAGTGCGTGTGTGAGCCCGGGTGTGAAGGAACACTCCATTAATAGTCATTTCAGTGTGTGTGAGCTCGGGTGTGAAGGAACACTCCTTTAATAGTGATTTCAGTGTGTGTGTGAGCCCGGGTGTGAAGGAACACTCCTTTAATAGTGATTTCAGTGTGTGAGAGTCCGGGTGTGAAGCAACACTCCTTTAATAGTGATTTCAGTGCGTGTGTGAGCCCGGGTGTCAAGGAACACTCCTTTAATAGTGATACCAGTGTGTGTGTGAGCCCGGGTGTGAAGGAACACTCCTTTAATAGTGATTTCAGTGTGTGTGTGAGCCCGGGTGTGAAGGAACACTCCTTTTATAGTGATTTCTGTGTGTGTGTGTGAGCCCGAGTGTGAAGGAACACTCCTTTAATAGTGATTTCTGTGTGTGTGTGTGTGTGTGAGTCCGGGTGTGAAGGAACACTCCTTAATAGTGATTTCAGTGTGTGTGTGTGAGCCCGGGCGTGAAGGAACACTCCTTTAATAGTGATTTCAGGGTGTGTGTGTGAGCCCGAGTGTGAAGGAACACTCCTTTAATAGTGATTTCTGTGTGTGTGTGTGTGTGAGTCCGGGTGTGAAGGAACACTCCTTTAATAGTGATTTCAGTGTGTGTGTGAGCCCGGGTGTGAAGGAACATTCATTAAAACGTGATTTCAGTGTGTGTGTGAACCTGATTGTGAAGGAACACTCCATTAATAGTTATTTCACTGTGTGTGTGAGAATCTGGGTGTGAAGGAACACTCCTTTAATAATGATTTCAGTGAGTGTGAGTCCGGGTGTGAAGGAACACTACTTTAATAGTGATTTCAGTGTGTGTGTGAGTCCGGGTGTGAAGGAACACTCCTTTAATAGTGATTTCAGTGTGTGTGTGAGCCTGGGTGTGAAGGAACACTCCTTTAATAGTGATTTCAGTGTGTGTGAGCACGGGTGTGAAGGAACACTCCTTTAATAGTGATTTCAGTGTGTGTGAGCCCGGGTGTGAAGGAACACTCCTTTAATAGTGATTTCAGTGTGTGTGTGAGTCCGGGTGTGAAGGAACACTCCTTTAATAGTGATTTCAGTGTGTGTGTGAGCCCGGGTGTGAAGGAACACTCCTTTAATAGTGATTTCAGTGTGTGTGAGCACGGGTGTGAAGGAA
Organism: Cetorhinus maximus; assembly: GCF_964194155.1. Classification (NCBI taxonomy): domain Eukaryota; kingdom Metazoa; phylum Chordata; class Chondrichthyes; order Lamniformes; family Cetorhinidae; genus Cetorhinus; species Cetorhinus maximus. The sequence continues at coordinate 56,865 of NW_027596613.1, forward strand.
CACTCCTTTAATAGTGATTTCAGTGTGTGTGAGCCCGGGTGTGAAGGAACACTCCTTTAATAGTGATTTCAGTGTGTGTGAGTGCGGGTGTGACGGAACACTCCTTTAATTGTGATTTCAGTGTGTGTGAGCCCGGGTGTGAAGGAACACTCCTTTAATAGTGATTTCAGTGTGTGTGAGAGTCCGGGTGTGAAGGAACACTCCTTTAATAGGGATTTCAGTGTGTGTGAGTGTCTGGGTTGGACGGAACACTCCTTTAATAGTGATTTCAGTGTGTGTGAGCTGGAGTGGGAAGGAACACTCCTTTAATAGTGATTTCAGTGTGTATGAGAGTCCGGGTGTGAAGGAACACTCCTTTAATAGTGATTTCAGTGTGTGTGAGCCCGGGTGTGAAGGAACACTCCTTTAATATTGATTTCAGTGTGTATGAGACTGAGTATGAAGGAACACTCCATTAATAGTGATATCAGTGTGTGTGTGAGCCCGGGTGTGAAGGAACACTCCTTTAATAGTGATTTCAGTGTGTGAGAGTCTGGGTGTGAAGGAACACTCCTTTAATAGTGATTTCAGTGTGTGTGTGAGCCCGGGTGTGATGGAACACTCCTTGAATAGTGATTTCAGTGTGTGTGTGTGAGTCCGGGTGTGAAGGAACACTCCTTTAATAGTGATTTCTGTGTGTGTGTGAGCCCGGGTGTGAAGGAACACTCCTTTAAGAGTGATTTCAGTGTGTGTGTGAGCCCGGGTGTGAAGGAACACTCCTTTAATAGTAATTTGAGTCTGTGTGAGCCCGGGTGTGAAGGAACACTCCTTTAATAGTGATTTCAGTCTGTGTGTGAGCCAGGGTGTGAAGGAACACTCCTTTAATAGTGATTTCAGTGTGTGTGAGTCCGGGTGTGAAGGAACACTCCTTTAATAGTGATTTCAGTGTGTGTGTGAGTCCGGGTGTGAAGGAACACTCCTTTAATAGTGATTTCAGTGTGCGTGAGCCCGGGTGTGAAGGAACACTCCTTTAATAGTGATTTCAGTGTGTGCGTGTGATTCCGGGTGTGAAGGAAGACTCCTTTAATAGTGATTTCAGTGTGTGTGAGCCCGGGTGTGAAGGAACACTCGTTTGATAGTGATTTCAGTGTGTGTGTGAGCCCGATTGTGAAGCAACACTCCTTTAATAGTGATTTCAGTGTGTGTGATCCCGGGTGTGAAGGAACACTCCATTAATTGTGATTTCAGTGTGTGTGTGAGCCCGGGTGTGAAGGAACACTCCTTTAATAGTGACTTCACTGTGTGTGTGTGTGTGTGAGCCCGGGTGTGAAGGAACACTCCTTTAATAGTGATTTCAGTGTGTGTGAGCCCGGGTGTCAAGGAACACTTCTTTAATACTGATTTCAGTGTGTGTGAGAGTCTGGGTGTGAAGAAACAATCCTTTAATAGTGATTACAGCGTGTGTGTGAGTCTGGGTGTGAAGGAACACTCCTTTAATAGTGATTTCCGTGTGTGTGTGAGTCTGGGTGTGAAGGAACACTCCTTTAATAGTGATTTCAGTGTGTGTGTGAGCTCGGGTGTGTAGGATCACTCCTTAAATATTGATTTCAATGTGTGTGTGTGATCCCGGGTGTGAAGGAACACTCCTTTAATAGTGATTTCAGGATGTGTGTGTGAGCCCGGGTGTGAAGGAACACTCCTTTAATAGTGATTTCAGTGTGTGTGTGAGCCCGGGTGTGAAGGAACACTCCTTTAATAGTGATTTCAGGGTGTGTGTGTGAGCCCGGGTGTGAAAGAACACTCCTTTAATAGTGATTTCAGTGTGTGTGTGAGACCGGGTGTGATGGAGCACTCCTTTAATAGTGATTTCAGTGTGTGTGAGTCCGGGTGTGAAGGAAAACTACTTTTATCGTGATTTCAGTGTGTGTGTGTGTGAGCCCGGATGTGAAGGAACACTCCTTTAATAGTGATTTCAGTGTGTGTCTGAGCCAGGTGTGAAGTGTCACACCTTTAATTGTGATTTCAGTGTGTGTGTGAGAGCCTGGGTGTGAAGGAACAATCCTTTCATAGTGATTTCAGTGTGTGTGTGAGCCCGGGTGTGAAGGAACACTCCTTTAAGACTGATTTCAGTGTGTGAGTGTGTGAGCCCGGGAGTGAAGGAACACTCCTTTAATAGTGATTTCAGTGTGATTGTGAGCCCGGGTGTGAAGGAACACTCCTTTTATACTGATTTCCGTGTGTGTGAGCTCGGGTGTGAATGAACACTCCTTTAATAGTGATTTCAGTGTGTGTGTGAGCCCGGTGTGAAGGAACACTTCTTTAATAGTGATTTCAGTGTGTGTGAGCCTGGGTGTGAAGGAACACTCCTTTAATAGTGATTTCTGTGTGTGTGTGTGTGAGTCCGGTTGTGAAGGAACACTCCTTAATAGTGATTTCAGTGTGTGTGTGTGAGCCCGGGCGTGAAGGAACACTCCTTTAATAGTGATTTCAGGGTGTGTGTGTGAGCCCGAGTGTGAAGGAACACTCCTTTAATAGTGATTTCTGTGTGTGTGTGTGTGAGTCCGGTGTGAAGGAACACTCCATTAATAGTGATTTCAGTGAGTGTGAGTCCGGGTGTGAAGGAACATTCCTTTAAAAGTGATTTCAGCGTGTGTGAGCCCGGGTGTGTAGGATCACTCCTTTAATAGTGATTTCAATGTGTGTGTGTGATCCCGGGTGTGAAGGAACACTCCTTTAATAGTGATTTCAGTGTGTGTGAGCCTGGGTGTGAAGGAACACAACTTTAACAGTAATTTCAGCGTGTGTGAGTCCGGGTGAGAAGAAACACTCCTTTAATAGTGATTTCAGTGTGTGTGAGCCCGGGTGTGAAGGAACACTCCTTTAATAGTGATATCAGCGTATGTGGGTAAACTTGGCTGTGAAGGAACACTCCAGTTATAGTGATTTCAGTGTGTGTGAGCCCGGCTGTGAAGGAACACTTCATTAATAGTGATTTCAGTGTGTGTGAGCCCGGGAGTGAAGGAACACTCCTTTAATGGTGATTTCAGGGTTTGTGTGTGAGCCCGAGTATGAAGGAACAATCCTTTAATAGTGATTTCAGTGTGTGTGTGTGTGAGTCCGGGTGTGAAGGAACACTCCTTTAATAGTGATTTCAGGATGTGTGTGTGAGCCCGGGTGTGAAGGAACACTCCTTTAATAGTGATTTCAGTGTGTGTTTGAGCCCGGGTGTGAAGGAACACTCCTTTAATAGTGATTTCAGGGTGTGTGTGAGCCCGGGTGTGATGGAACACACCTTTAATAGTGATTTCAGTCTGTGTGAGTCCAGGTGTGATGGAACACTCCTTTTATCGTGATTTCAGTGTGTGTGTGTGTGAGACCGGATGTGAAGGAACGCTCCATTAATAGTGATTTCAGTGTGTGTGTGAGCCCGGGTGTGAAGGAACACTCCGTTAATAGTGATTTCAGTGTGTGTCTGAGCCAAGGTGTGAAGTATCACTCCTTTAATTGTGATTTCAGTGTGTGTGTGAGAGCCTGGGTGTGAAGGAACAATCCTTTAATAGTGATTTCAGTGTGTGTGAGTCCGGGTGTGAAGGAACACTTCTTTAATAGTGATTTCAGTGTGTGTGAGCCGGGTGTGAAGGAACACTCCTTTAATAGTGATTTCAGTGTCTGTGAGTCCGGGTGTGAAGGAACACTCCTTTAATAGTGATCTCAGGGTTTGTGTGTGAGCCGGAGTGTTAAGGAACACTCCTTTAATAGTGATTTCACTGTGTGAGAGGCCGGGTGTAAAAGAACACTCCTTTAATAGTGATTTCAGTGTGTGTGTGAGCCCGGGTGTGAAGGAACACTCCTTTAATAGTGATTTCAGTGTGTGAGAGCCCGGGTGTGAAGGAACACTCCTTTAATAGAGATTTCAGTGTGTGTGTGTGAGCCCGGGTGTGAAGGAACACTCCTTTAATAGGGATTTCAGTGTGTGTGTGTGAGTCCGGGTGTGAAGGAACACTCCTTTAATAGTGATTTCAGTGTGTGTGTGTGAGCCCGGGTGTGAAGGAACACTCCTCTAATAGTGATTTCAGTGTGTGTGTGTGAGCCCGGGTGTGAAGGAACACTCCTCTAATAGTGATTTCAGTGTGTGTGTGAGCTCGGGTGTGAAGGAACTCTCCTTTAATAGTGATTTCAGTGTGTGTGTGTGAGCCAGGGTGTGAAGGAACACTCCTTTAATAGTGATTTCAGTGGGTTTGTGAGCCCAGGTGTGAAGGAACACTCCTTTAATAGTGATTTCAGTGTGTGTGTGAGTCCGGGTGTGAAGGAACACTCCTTTAATAGTGATTTCAGTGTGTGTGTGAGCCCGGGTGTAAAGGAACACTCCTTTAATAGTGATTTCAGTGTGTGAGAGCCGGGGTGTGAAGGAACACTCCTTTAATAGTGATTTCAGTGTGTGTGAGCCCGGGTGTGAAGGAACACTCCTTTAATAGTGATTTTAGTGTGTGTGTGTGAGCCCGGGTGTGAAGGAACACACCTTTAATCGTGATTTCTGTGTGTGTGTGTGAGCCCAGGAGTGAGGAAACACTCCTTTACAAGTGATTTCAGTGTATGTGAGAGCCCGGGTGTGAAAGAACAATCCATTAATAGTGATTTCAGTGTGTGTGTGGGCCCGGGTGAGAAGGAACACTTCTTTAATAGTGATTTCAGGGTGTGTGAGGCTGGGTGTGAAGGAACACTCCTTTAATAGTGATTTCAGTGTGTGTGTGAGTCTGGGTGTGAAGGAACACTCCTTTAATAGTGATTTGTGTGTGTGTGAGCCCGGGTGTGAAGGAACACTCCTTTAATAGTGATTTCAGTGTGTGTGTGAGCCCGGGTGTGAAGGAACACTCCATTAATAGTGATTTCAGTGTGGGTGAGCCTGGGTGTGAAGGATGACTCCTTTAATAGTGATTTCAGTGCACGTGTGAGCCCGGGTGTGAAGGAACACTCCTCTAATAGTGATTTCAGTGTGTGTGTGAGCCCGGGTGTGAAGGAACACTCCTTTAATAGTGATTTCAGTGTGGGTGAGCCTGGGTGTGAAGGAACACTCCTTTAATAGTGATTTCAGTGTGTGTGTGAGCCCGGGTGTGAAGGAACACTCCATTAATAGTGATTTCAGTGTGTGTGTGAGCCCGGGTGTGAAGGAACACTCCTTTAATAGTGATTTCAGTGTGTGTGTGAGCCCGGGTGTGAAGGAACACTCCTTTAATAGTGATTTCAGTGTGTGTGTGAGCCTGGGTGTGAAGGAACACTCCTTTAATAGTGATTTCAGTGAGTGTGTAAGGCCGGGTGTGAAGGAACACTCCTTTAATAGTGATTTCAGTGTGTGTGTGAGCCCGGGTGTGAAGGAACACTCCTTTAATAGTGATTTCAGTGCACGTGTGAGCACGGGTGTGAAGGAACACTCCTTAAATAGTGATTTCAGTGTGTGTGTGAGCCCGGGTGTGAAGGAACACTCCATTAATAGTGATTTCAGTGTGGGTGAGCCCGGGTGTGAAGGAACACTCCTGTAATAGTGATTTCAGAGTGTGTGAGAGTCCGGGTGTGAAGGAGCACTCCTTTAATAGTGATTTCAGAGTGTGTAAGCCCGGGTGTGAAGGAACACTCCTTTAATAGTGATTTCAGTGTGTGTGAGCTCTTGTGTGAAGGAACAGTCCTTTAAGAGTGATTTCAGTGTGTGTGTGTGTGAGTCCGGGTGTGAAGGAACACTCCTTTAATAGTGATTTCAGTGTGTGTGTGTGAGCCCGGGTGTGAAGGAACACTCGTTTAATAGTGATTTCAGTGTGTGTGTGAGCCCGGGTGTGAAGGAACAATCCTTTAATAGTGATTTCAGTGTGTGTGTGTGAGCCTGGGTGTGAAGGAACAATCCATTAATAGTGATTTCAGTGTGTGTGTGAGCCCGGGTGTGAAGGAACACTCCTTTAATAGTGATTTCAGTGTGTGTGTGAGCCCGGGTGTGATAAAGCACACCTTTAATAGTGATTTCAGTGTGTGTGTGAGCCCGGGTGTAAAGGAACACTCCTTTAATAGTGATTTCACTGTGTGTGAGCCCGGGTGTAAAGGAACACTCCTTTAATAGAGATTTCATTGTGTGAAAGCCCGGGTGTGAAGGAACACTACTTTAATAGTGATTTCACTGTGTGTGAAACCAGGTGTGAAGGAACACTCCTTTAATAGTGATTTCATTGTGTGAAAGCCCGGGTGTGAAGGAACACTACTTTAATAGTGATTTCAGTGTTTGTGTGTGAGCCCGGGTGAGAAGGAACACTCCATTAATAGTGATTTCAGAGTTTGTGTGAGTCCGGGTGTGAAGGAACACTCCTTTAATAGTGATTTCAGTGCATGTGTGAGCACGGGTGTGAAGGAACAATCCTTTAATAGTGATTTCAGTGTGTGTGTGAGCCCGGGTGTGAAGGAACACTCCTTTAATAGTGATTTCAGTGTGGGTGAGCCTCGGTGCGAAGGAACACTCCTTTAATAGTGATTTCAGAGTGTGTGAGAGTCCGGGTGTGAAGGAGCACTCCTTTAATAGTGATTTCAGGGTGTGTGAGGCTGGGTGTGAAGGAACACTCCTATAATAGTGATTTCAGTGTGTGTGTGAGTCTGGGTGTGAAGGAACACTCCTTTACTAGTGATTTGTGTGTGTGTGAGCCCGGGTGTGAAGGAACACTCCTTTAATAGTGATTTCAGTGCAAGTGTGAGCCCGGGTGTGAAGGAACACTCCTTTAATAGTGATTTCAGTGTGTGTGTGAGCCCGGGTGTGAAGGAACACACCATTAATAGTGATTTCAGTGTGGGTGAGCCTGGGTGTGAAGGAAGACTCCTTTAATAGTGATTTCAGTGCACGTGTGAGCCCGGGTGTGAAGGAACACTCCTTTAATAGTGATTTCAGTGTGTGTGTGAGCCCGGGTGTGAAAGAACACTCCTTTAATAGTGATTTCAGTGTGGGTGAGCCTGGGTGTGAAGGAACATTCCTTTAATAGTGATTTCAGTGTGTGTGTGAGCCCGGGTGTGAAGGAACACTCCATTAATAGTGATTTCAGTGTGTGTGTGAGCCCGGGTGTGAAGGAACACTCCTTTAATAGTGATTTCAGCGTGTGTGTGAGCCCGGGTGTGAAGGAACACTCCTTTAATAGTGATTTCAGTGTGTGTGTGAGCCCGGGTGTGAAGGAACACTCCTTTAATAGTGATTTCAGTGTGTTTGTGAGCCCGGGTGTGAAGGAACACTCCTTTAATAGTGATTTCAGTGTGTGCGTGAGCCCGGGTGTGAAGGAACACTCCTTTAATAGTGATTTCAGTGCACGTGTGAGCCCGGGTGTGAAGGAACACTCCTTAAATAGTGATTTCAGTGTGTGTGTGAGCCCGGGTGTGAAGGAACACTCCATTAATAGTGATTTCAGTGTGGGTGAGCCTGGGTGTGAAGGAATACTCCTTTAATAGTGATTTCAGAGTGTGTGAGAGTCCGGGTGTGAAGGAGCACTCCTTTAATAGTGATTTCATAGTGTGTAAGCCCGGGTGTGAAGGAACAGTCCTTTAATAGTGATTTCAGTGTGTGTGAGCTCTTGTGTGAAGGAACACTCCTTTAAGAGTGATTTCAGTGTGTGTGTGTGTGAGTCCGGGTGTGAAGGAACACTCCTTTAATAATGATTTCAGTGTGTGTGTGTGAGCCCGGGTGTGAAGGAACACTCGTTTAATAGTGATTTCAGTGTGTGTGTGAGCCCGGGTGTGAAGGAACAATCCTTTAATAGTGATTTCAGTGTGTGTGTGTGAGCCTGGGTGTGAAGGAACAATCCATTAATAGTGATTTCAGTGTGTGTGTGAGCCCGGGTGTGAAGGAACACTCCTTTAATAGTGATTTCAGTGTGTGTGTGAGCCCGGGTGTGATAAAGCACACCTTTAATAGTGATTTCAGTGTGTGTGTGAGCCCGGGTGTAAAGGAACACTCCTTTAATAGTGATTTCACTGTGTGTGAGCCCGGGTGTAAAGGAACACTCCTTTAATAGAGATTTCATTGTGTGAAAGCCCGGGTGTGAAGGAACACTACTTTAATAGTGATTTCACTGTGTGTGAAACCAGGTGTGAAGGAACACTCCTTTAATAGTGATTTCAGTGTGTGTGTGGGAGCCCGGGTGTGAAGGAACACTCCTTTAATCGTGATTTCAGTGTGTGTGTGTGAGTCCGGGAGTGAAGAAACACTCCTTTACTAGTGATTTCAGTGTATGTGAGAGCACGGGTGTGAAAGAACAATCCTTTAATAGTGATTTCAGTGTGTGCGTGAGCCCGGGAGTGAAGGAACACTTCTTTAATAGTGATTTCAGTGTGTGTGAGGCTGGGTGTGAAGGAACACTCCTTTAATCGTGATTTGTGTGTGTGTGAGCCCGGGTGTGAAGGAAAACTCCTTTAATAGTGATTTCAGTGCCCGTGTGAGCCCGGGTGTGAAGGAACACTCCTTTAATAGTGATTTCAGTGTGTCTGTGAGCCCGGTTGTGAAGGAACACTCCTTTAAGAGTGATTTCAGTGTGGGTGAGCCTGGGTGTGAAGGAACACTCCTTTAATAGTGATTTCAGAGTGTGTGAGCCCGGGTGTGAAGGAACACTCCTTTAATAGTGATATCAGTGTGTGTGAGAGTCCGGGTGTAAAGGAACACTCCTTTAATAGTGATTTCATTGTGTGAAAGCCCGGGAGTGAAGGAACACTACTTTAATAGTGATTTCAGTGTTTGTGTGTGAGCCCGGGTGTGAAGGAACACTCCATTAATAGTGATTTCAGAGTTTGTGTGAGTCCGGGTGTGAAGGAACACTCCTTTAATAGTGATTTCAGTGCATGTGTGAGCACGGGTGTGAAGGAACAATCCTTTAATAGTGATTTCAGTGTGTGTGTGAGCCCGGGTGTGAAGGAACACTCCTTTAATAGTGATTTCAGTGTGGGTGAGCCTCGGTGCGAAGGAACACTCCTTTAATAGTGATTTCAGAGTGTGTGAGAGTCCGGGTGTGAAGGAGCACTCCTTTAATAGTGATTTCAGAGTGTGTGAGCCCGGGTGTGAAGGAACACTCCTTTAATAGTGATTTCAGTGTGTGTGAGAGTCCGGGTGTAAAGGAACACTCCTTTAATAGTGATTTCATTGTGTGAAAGCCCAGGTGTGAAGGAACACTACTTTAATAGTGATTTCAGTGTGTGTGTGTGAGCCCGGGTGTGAAGGAACACTCCTTTAATAGTGATTTCAGTGTGTGTGTGAGCCCGGGTGTGAGGGAACACTCCTTTAATAGTGATTTCAGTGCGCGTGTGAGCCCGTGTGTGAAGGAACACTCCTTTAATAGTGATTTCAGTGTGTGTGTGAGCCCGGGTGTGAAGGAACACTCCTTTAATAGTGATTTCAGTGTGTGTGTGTGAGCACGGGTGTGAAGGAACACTCCTTTAATAGTGATTTCAGAGTTTGTGTGTGAGTCCGGAAGTGAAGGAACACTCCTTTAATAGTGATTTCAGTGTGCATGTGAGCACGGGTGTGAAGGAACACTCCTTTAATAGTGATTTCAGTGTGTGTGTGTGAGCCCGGGTGTGAAGGAACACTCCGTTAATAGTGATTTCAGTGTGTGTGTGTGAGTCCGGGTGTGAAGGAACACTCCTTTAATAGTGATTTCAGTGTGTGTGAGTCAGGGAGTGAAGGAACACTGCTTTAATAGTGATTTCAGTGTGTGTGATCCGGGTGTGAAGGAACACTCCTTTAAAAGTGATTTCAGTGTGTGTGAGTCCGAGTGTGAAGGAACACTCCTTTAATAGTGATTTCAGGGTGTGTGAGTCCGGGGGTGAAGGAACACTCCTTTAATAGTGATTTCAGTGTGTGTGAGCTCTTGTGTGAAAGAACGCTCCTTTAAGAGTGATTTCAGTGTGTGTGTGTGTGTGAGTCCGAATGTGAAGGAACACTCCTTTAATAGTGATTTCAGTGTGTGTGTGTGAGCCCGGGTGTGAAGGAACACTCCTTTAATAGTGATTTCAGTGCGTGTGTGTGCCCGGGTGTGAAGGAACACTCCTTTAATAGTGATTTCAGTGTGTGTGTGAGCCCGGGTGTGAAGGAACACTCCTTTAATAGTGATTTCAGAGTGTGTGAGCCCGGGTGTGAAGGAACACTCCTTTAAAAGTGATTTCAGTGTGTGTGTGTGTGAGTCCGGGTGTGAAGGAGCACTCCTTTAATAGTGATTTCAGTGTGTGTGTGTGAGCCTGGTTGTGAAGGAACATTCATTAAATCGTGATTTCAGTGTGTGTGTAAACCTGATTGTGAAGGAACACTCCTTTAATAGTTATTTCACTGTGTGTGTGAGCCCGAGTGTGAAGGAACACTCCTTTAATTGTGATTTCAGTGTGTGAGAGGCCGGGTGTAAAGGAACACTCCTTTAATGGTGATTTCAGTGTGTGTGAGCCCGGGTGTGAAGGAACACTCCTTTAATAGTGATTTCAGTGTGTGAGAGCCCGGGTGTGATGGAACACTCCTTTAATAGTGATTTCAGTGTGTGCGTGTGAGCCCGGGTGTGATGGAACACTCCTTTAATTGTGATTTCAGTGTGTGTGAGCTCGGGTGTGAAGGAACACTCCTTAAATAGTGATTTCAGTGTGTGTGTGTCCAGGTGTGAAGGAACACTCCTTTAATAGTGATTTCAGTGTGTGTGAGTCCGGGTGTGAAGGAACACTCCTTTAATTGTGATTTCAGTGTGTGTGAGCTCGGGTGTGAAGGAACACTCCTTTAATCGTGATTTCAGTGTGTGTGTGAGTCCGGGTGTGAAGGAACACTCCTTTAATAGTGATTTCAGTGTGTGTGTGAGCCCGGGTGTAAAGGAACACTCCTTTAATAGTGATTTCAGTGTGTGAGAGCCGGGGTGTGAAGGAACACTCCTTTAATAGTGATTTCAGTGTGTGTGAGCCCGGGTGTGAAGGAACACTCCATTAATAGTGATTTTAGTGTGTGTGTGTGAGCCCGGGTGTGAAGGAACACACCTTTAATCGTGATTTCTGTGTGTGTGTGTGAGCCCAGGAGTGAGGAAACACTCCTTTACTAGTGATTTCAGTGTATGTGAGAGCCCGGGTGTGAAAGAACAATCCATTAATAGTGATTTCAGTGTGTGTGTGGGCCCGGGTGAGAAGGAACACTTCTTTAATAGTGATTTCAGGGTGTGTGAGGCTGGGTGTGAAGGAACACTCCTTTAATAGTGATTTCAGTGTGTGTGTGAGTCTGGGTGTGAAGGAACACTCCTTTAATAGTGATTTGTGTGTGTGTGAGCCCGGGTGTGAAGGAACACTCCTTTAATAGTGATTTCAGTGCACGTGTGAGCCCGGGTGTGAAGGAACACTCCTTTAATAGTGATTTCAGTGTGTGTGTGAGCCCGGGTGTGAAGGAACACTCCATTAATAGTGATTTCAGTGTGGGTGAGCCTGGGTGTGAAGGAAGACTCCTTTAATAGTGATTTCAGTGCACGTGTGAGCCCGGGTGTGAAGGAACACTCCTTTAATAGTGATTTCAGTGTGTGTGTGAGCCCGGGTGTGAAGGAACACTCCTTTAATAGTGATTTCAGTGTGGGTGAGCCTGGGTGTGAAGGAACACTCCTTTAATAGTGATTTCAGTGTGTGTGTGAGCCCGGGTGTGAAGGAACACTCCATTAATAGTGATTTCAGTGTGTGCGTGAGCCCGGGTGTGAAGGAACACTCCTTTAATAGTGATTTCAGTGTGTGTGTGAGCCCGGGTGTGAAGGAACACTCCTTTAATAGTGATTTCAGTGTGTGTGTGAGCCTGGGTGTGAAGGAACACTCCTTTAATAGTGATTTCAGTGTGTGTGTGAGCCCGGGTGTGAAGGAACACTCCTTTAATAGTGATTTCAGTGTGTGTGTGAGCCCGGGTGTGAAGGAACACTCCTTTAATAGTGATTTCAGTGCACGTGTGAGCACGGGTGTGAAGGAACACTCCTTAAATAGTGATTTCAGTGTGTGTGTGAGCCCGGGTGTGAAGGAACACTCCATTAATAGTGATTTCAGTGTGGGTGAGCCTGGGTGTGAAGGAACACTCCTTTAATAGTGATTTCAAAGTGTGTAAGCCCGGGTGTGAAGGAACACTCCGTTAATAGTGATTTCAGTGTGTGTGAGCTCTTGTGTGAAGGAACACTCCTTTAAGAGTGATTTCAGTGTGTGTGTGTGTGAGTCCGGGTGTGAAGGAACACTCCTTTAATAGTGATTTCAGTGTGTGTGTGAGCCCGGGTGTGAAGGAACACTCGTTTAATAGTGATTTCAGTGTGTGTGTGAGCCCGGGTGTGATGGAACAATCCTTTAATAGTGATTTCAGTGTGTGTGTGTGAGCCTGGGTGTGAAGGAACAATCCATTAATAGTGATTTCAGTGTGTGTGTGAGCCCGGGTGTGAAGGAACACTCCTTTAATAGTGATTTCAGTGTGTGTGTGAGCCCGGGTGTGATAAAGCACACCTTTAATAGTGATTTCAGTGTGTGTGTGAGCCCGGGTGTAAAGGAACACTCCTTTAATAGTGATTTCACTGTGTGTGAGCCCGGGTGTAAAGGAACACTCCTTTAATAGAGATTTCATTGTGTGAAAGCCCGGGTGCGAAGGAACACTACTTTAATAGTGATTTCACTGTGTGTGAAACCAGGTGTGAAGGAACACTCATTTAATAGTGATTTCAGTGTGTGTGTGGGAGCCCGGGTGTGAAGGAACACTCCATTAATCGTGATTTCAGTGTGTGTGTGTGAGTCCGGGAGTGAAGAAACACTCCTTTACTAGTGATTTCAGTGTATGTGAGAGCCCGGGTGTGAAAGAACAATCCTTTAATAGTGATTTCAGTGTGTGCGTGAGCCCGGGTGTGAAGGAACACTTCTTTAATAGTGATTTCAGTGTGTGTGAGGCTGGGTGTGAAGGAACACTCCTTTAATCGTGATTTGTGTGTGTGTGAGCCCGGGTGTGAAGGAAAACTCCTTTAATAGTGATTTCAGTGTTTGTGTGTGAGCCCGGGTGTGAAGGAACACTCCATTAATAGTGATTTCAGAGTTTGTGTGAGTCCGGGTGTGAAGGAACACGCCTTTAATAGTGATTTCAGTGCATGTGTGAGCACGGGTGTGAAGGAACAATCCTTTAATAGTGATTTCAGTGTGTGTGTGAGCCCGGGTGTGAAGGAACACTCCTTTAATAGTGATTTCAGTGTGGGTGAGCCTCGGTGCGAAGGAACACTCCTTTAATAGTGATTTCAGAGTGTGTGAGAGTCCGGGTTTGAAGGAGCACTCCTTTAATAGTGATTTCAGTGCGCGTGTGAGCCCGGGTGTGAAGGAACACTCCTTTAATAGTGATATCAGTGTGTGTGTGAGCCCGGGTGTGAAGGAACACTCCTTTAATAGTGATTTCAGTGTGTGTGTGTGAGCACGGGTGTGAAGGAACACTCCTTTAATAGTGATTTCAGAGTTTGTGTGTGAGTCCGGGTGTGAAGGAACAATCCTTTAATAGTGATTTCAGTGTGTGTGTGAGCCCGGGTGTGAAGGAACACTCCTTTAATAGTGATTTCAGTGTGTGTGTGTGAGCCCGGGTGTGAAGGAACACTCCGTTAATAGTGATTTCAGTGTGTGTGTGTGAGTCCGGGTGTGAAGGAACACTCCTTTAATAGTGATTTCAGTGTGTGTGAGTCGGGGAGTGAAGGAACACTGCTTTAATAGTGATTTCAGTGTGTGTGATCCGGGTGTGAAGGAACACTCCTTTAAAAGTGATTTCAGTGTGTGTGAGTCCGAGTGTGAAGGAACACTCCTTTAATAGTGATTTCAGGGTGTGTGAGTCCGGGGGTGAAGGAACACTCCTTTAATCGTGATTTCAATGTGTGTGAGTCCGGGTGTGAAGGAACACTCCTTTAATCGTGATTTCAGTGTGTGTGTGTGAGCCCGGGAGTGAAGAAACACTCCTTTACTAGTGATTTCAGTGTATGTGGGAGCCCGGGTGTGAAAGAACAATCGTTTAATAGTGATTTCAGTGTGTGTGTGAGCCCGGGTGTGAAGGAACACTTCTTTAATAGTAATTTCAGTGTGTGTGAGGCTGGGTGTGAAGGAACACTCCTTTAATCGTGATTTGTGTTTGTGTGAGCCCGGGTGTGAAGGAACACTCCTTTAATAGTGATTTCAGTGCCTGTGTTAGCCCGGGAGTGAAGGAACACTCCTTTAATAGTGATTTCAGTGTGTGTGTGAGCCCGGGAATGAAGGAACACTCCTTTAAAAGGGATTTCAGTGTGGGTGAGCCTGGGTGTGAAGGAACACTCCTTTAATAGTGATTTCAGAGTGTGTGAGCCCGGGTGTGAAGGAACACTCCTTTAAAAGTGATTTCAGTGTGTGTGAGAGTCCGGGTGTAAAGGAACACTCCATTAATAGTGATTTCAGTCTGTGTGTGAGCCCGGGTGTGAAGGAACACTCCTTTTATAGTGATTTCAGTGTGTATGAGACTGAGTATGAAGGGACACTCCTTTAATAGTGATTTCAGTGTGTGTGTGAGCCCGGGTGTGAAGGAATACTCCTTTAATAGTGATTTCAGTGTGTGAGAGTCTGGGTGTGATGGAACACTCCTTTAATAGTGATTTCAGTGTGTGTGAGCCCGGGTGTGAATGAACACTCCTTTAATAGTGATTTCAGTGTGTGAGTGAGCCCGGGTGTGAAGGAACACTTCTTTAATAGTGATTTCAGAGTGTGTGAGCCCGGGTGTGAAGGAACACTCCTTTTAAAGTGATTTCAGTGTGTGTGTGTGTGAGTCCGGGTGTGAAGGAGCACTCCTTTAATAGTGATTTCAGTGTGCGTGTGTGAGCCTGGTTGTGAAGGAACATTCATTAAATCGTGATTTCAGTGTGTGTGTAAACCTGATTGTGAAAAAACACTCCTTTAATAGTTATTTCACTGTGTGTGTGAGCCCGAGTGTGAAGGAACACTCCTTTAATTGTGATTTCAGTGTGTGAGAGGCCGGGTGTAAAGGAACACTCCTTTAATGGTGATTTCAGTGTGTGTGTGAGCCCGGGTGTGAAGGAACACTCCTTTAATAGTGATTTCAGTGTGTGAGAGCCCGGGTGTGATGGAACACTCCTTTAATAGTGATTTCAGTGTGTGCGTGTGAGCCCGGGTGTGATGGAACACTCCTTTAATTGTGATTTCAGTGTGTGTGAGCTCGGGTGTGAAGGAACACTCCTTAAATAGTGATTTCAGTGTGTGTGTGTCCAGGTGTGAAGGAACACTCCTTTAATAGTGATTTCAGTGTGTGTGAGTCCGGGTGTGAAGGAACACTCCTTTAATTGTGATTTCAGTGTGTGTGAGCTCGGGTGTGAAGGAACACTCCTTTAATCGTGATTTCAGTGTGTGTGAGAGTCTGGGTGGGTAGGAATACTCCTTTAATAGTGATTTCAGTGTGTGTGTGAGTCCGGGTGTGAAGGAACACTCCTTTAATTGTGATTTCAGTGTGTGTGAGCTCGGGTGTGAAGGAACACTCCTTTAATAGTGATTTCAGTGTGTGAGAGTCTGGGTGTGAAGGAACACTCCTTTAATAGTGATTTCAGTGTGTATGAGACTGAGCATGAAGGAGCACTCCTTTAATAGTGATTTGAGTGTGTGTGTGAGCCCGGGAATGAAGGAACACTCCTTTAATAGTGATTTCAGTGTTTGTGAGTCTGGGTGTGAAGGAACACTCCTTTAAAAGTGATTTCAGTGTGTGTGAGCCCGGGTGTGAATGAACACTCCTTTAATAGTGATTTCAGTGTGTGTGTGAGCCGGGTGTGAAGGAACACTTCTTTAATAGTGATTTCAGTGTGTGTGAGCCGGGTGTGAAGGAACACTCCTTTAATAGTGATTTCAGTGTGTGTGAGTCCGGGTGTGATGGAACACTCCTTTAATAGTGATCTCAGGGTTTGTGTGTGAGCCGGAGTGTTAAGGAACACTCCTTTAATAGTGATTTCACTGTGTGAGAGGCCGGGTGTAAAAGAACACTCCTTTAATAGTGATTTCAGTGTGTGTGTGAGCCCGGGTGTGAAGGAACACTCCTTTAATAGTGATTTCAGTGTGTGAGAGCCCGGGTGTGAAGGAACACTCCTTTAATAGAGATTTCAGTGTGTGTGTGTGAGCCCGGGTGTGAAGGAACACTCCTTTAATAGGGATTTCAGTGTGTGTGTGTGAGTCCGGGTGTGAAGGAACACTCCTTTAATAGTGATTTCAGTGTGTGTGAGTCCGGGTGTGATGGAACCCTCCTTTAATAGTGATTTCAGTGTGTGTGAGCCCAAGTGTGAAGGAACACTCCTTTAATAGTGATTTCAGAGTGTGTGTGAGCCCGGGTGTGAAGGAACACTCCTTGAATAGTGATTTCAGTGTGTGTGTGATCACGGGTGTGAAGGAGCACTCCTTTAATACTGATTTCAGTGTGTGTGAGCGCGGGTGTGAAGGAACACTCCATTAATAGTGAATTCAGTGTGTGTGTGAGCCCGGGATGAAGGAACACGCCATTAATAGTGATTTCAGTGTGTGTGAGCCCGGGTGTGAAGGAACACTCCTTTAATAGTGATTTCAGTGTGTGTTAGCCCGGGTGTGAAGGAACACTCCTTTATTAGTGATTTCAGTGTGTGTGAGCCCGGGTGTGAAGGAACACTCCTTTAATAGTGAATTCAATGTGTGTGTGAGCCCGTGAGTGAAGGAACACTCCTTTAATAGTGATTTCAGTGTGTGTGTGAGTCCGGGTGTGAAGGAACACTCCTTTAATAGTGATTTCAGTGTATGTGTGCCTGGTTGCGAAGGAACACTCCTTTAATAGTTATTTCAGTGTGTGTGTGAGTTTGGGTGTGAAGGAACACTCCTTTAATAGTGATTTCAGTGTGTGTGTGTCAGTCCGGGTGTGAAGGAACACTCCTTTAATAGTGATTTCAGTGTGTGTGAGCCCGGGTGTGAAGGAACGCTCCTTTAATAGTGATTTAAGTGTGGGTGAGCCTGGGCGCGAAGGAACACTCCATTAATAGTGATTTCAGAGTGTGTGAGAGTCCGGGTGTGAAGGAGCACTCCTTTAATAGTGATTTCAGAGTGTGTGAGCCCGGGTGTGAAGGAACACTCCTTTAATAGTGATTTCAGTGTGTGTGAGAGTCCGGGTGTAAAGGAACACTCCTTTAATAGTGATTTCATTGTGTAAAGGCCCAGGTGTGAAGGAACACTACTTTAATAGTGATTTCAGTGTGTGTGTGTGAGCCCGGGTGTGAAGGAACACTCCTTTAATAGTGATTTCAGTGCATGTGTGAGCCCGGGTATGAAGGAACACTCCTTTAATAGTGATTTCAGTGTGTGTGTGTGAGCACGGGTGTGAAGGAACACTCCTTTAATAGTGATTTCAGTGTGTGTGTGAGCCCGGGTGTGAAGGAACACTCCTTTAATAGTGATTTCAGTGTGTGTGTGTGAGCACGGGTGTGAAGGAACACTCCTTTAATAATGATTTCAGAGTGTGTGTGTGAGTCCGGGTGTGAAGGAACACTCCTTTAATAGTGATTTCAGTGTGTGTGAGTCCGGCTGTGAAGGAACACGCCTCTAATAGTGATTTAAGTGTGTGTGTGAGTCCGGGTGTGAAGGAACACTCCTTTAATAGTGATTTCAGTGCATGTGTGAGCCCGGGTATGAAGGAACACTCCTTTAATAGTGATTTCAGTGTGTGTGTGTGAGCACGGGTGTGAAGGAACACTCCTTTAATAGTGATTTCAGAGTGTGTGTGTGAGTCCGGGTGTGAAGGAACACTCCTTTAATAGTGATTTCAGTGTGTGTGTGAGCCCGGGTGTGAAGGAATACTCCTTTAATAGTGATTTCAGAGTGTGTGTGTGAGTCCGGGTGTGAAGGAACACTCCTTTAAAAGTGATTTCAGTGTGTGTGAGTCCGGGTGTGAAGGAACACACCTTTAATAGTGATTTCTGTGTGTGTGTGTCCGGGAGTGAAGGAACACTCCTTTAATAGTGATTTCTGTGTGTGTGAGTCCGGGTGTGAAGGAACACTCCTTTAAAAGTGATTTCAGTGTGTGCGAGTCCGGGTGTGAAGGAACACTCCTTAAATAGTGATTTCAGTGTGTGTGAGTCCGGGGGTGAAGGAACACTCCTTTAATAGTGATTTCAGTGTGTGTGAGTCCGGGTGTGAAGGAACACTCCTTTAATCGTGATTACAGTGTGTGTGTGTGTGAGCCCGGGTGTGAAGGAACACTCCTTTAATAGTGATTTCAGTGTGTGTGAGAGTCCGGGTGTAAAGCAACACTCCATTAATTGTGATTTCATTGTGTGAAAGCCCGGGTGTGAAGGAACACTACTTTAATAGTGATTTCAGTGTCTGTGTGTGAGCACGGGTGTGAAGGAACACTCCTTTAACAGTGATTTCAGAGTGTGTGTGTGCCCGGGTGTGAAGGATTACTCCTTTAATAGTGATTTCAGTGCATGTGTGAGCACGGGTGTGAAGGAACACTCCTTTAATAGTGATTTCAGTGTGTGTGTGAGGCCGGGTGTGAAAAAACACTCCTTTAATAGTGATTTCAGTGCATGTGTGAGCACGGGTGTGAAGGAACACTCCTTTAATAGTGATTTCAGTGTGTGTGTGAGCCCGGGTGTGAAGGAACACTCCTTTAATAGTGATTTCAGTGTGGGTGAGCCTGGGTGCGAAGGAGCACTCCTTTAATAGTGAATTTCAGTGTGGGTGAGCCTGGGTGCGAAGGAGCACTCCTTTAATAGTGATTTCAGAGTGTGTGAGAGTCCGGGTGTGAAGGAGCACTCCTTTAATAGTGATTTCAGAGTGTGTGAGCCCGGGTGTGAAGGAATACTCCTTTAATAGTGATTTCAGTGTGTGTGAGAGTCCGGGTGTAAAGGAACACTCCTTTAATAGTGATTTCATTGTGTGAAAGCCCAGGTGTGAAGGAACACTACTTTAATAGTGATTTCAGTGTGTGTGTGTGAGCCCGGGTGAGAAGGAACACTCCTTTAATAGTGATTTCAGTGTGTGTGTGACCCCGGGTGTGAAGGAACACTCCTTTAATAGTGATTTCAGTGCATGTGTGAGCCCGGGTGTGAAGGAACACTCCTTTAATAGTGATATCAGTGTGTGTGTGAGCCCGGGTGTGAATGAACACTCCTTTAATAGTGATTTCAGTGTGAGTGTGTGAGCACGGGTGTGATGGAACACTCCTTTAATAGTGATTTCAGAGTGTGTGTGTGAGTCCGGGTGTGAAGGAACACTCCTTTAATAGTGATTTCAGTGTGTGTGTGAGGCCGGGTGTGAAGGAACACTCCTTTAATAGTGATTTCAGTGTGTGTGTGTGAGCCCGGGTGTGAAGGAACACTCCTTTAATAGTGATTTCAGTGTGTGTGTGTGTGTCCGGGTGTGAAGGAACACTCCGTTAATAGTGATTTCAGTGTGTGTGTGAGTCCGGGTGTGAAGAACACTCCTTTAATAGCGATTTCAGTGTGCGTGAGTCCGGGTGTGAAGGAACACTCCTTTAAAAGTGATTTCAGTGTGTGTGAGTCCGGGTGTGAAGGAACACTCCTTTAATAGTGATTTCAGTGTGTGTGAGTCCGGGGGTGAAGGAACACTCCTTTAATAGTGATTTCAGTGTGTGTGAGTCCGGGTGTGAAGGAACACGCCTCTAATAGTGATTTGAGTGTGTGTGTGAGCCCGGGTGTGAAGGAACACTCATTTAATAGTGATTTCAGTGTGTGTGAATCCGGGTGTGATGGAACACTCCTTTAATAGTGATTTCAGTGTGTGTGAGCCCAAGTGTGAAGGAACACTCCTTTAATAGTGATTTCACTGTGTGTTAGCCCGGGTGTGAAGGAACACTCCTTAATTAGTGATTTCAGTCTGTGTGAGCCCGGGTGTGAAGGAACACTCCTTTAATAGTGAATTCAATGTGTGTGTGAGCCCGGGAGTGAAGGAACACTCCTTTAATAGTGATTTCAGTGTGTGTTAGTCCGGGTGTGAAGGAACACTCCTTTAATTGTGATTTCAGTGTATGTGAGCCTGGGTATGAAGGAACACTCCTTTAATAGTTATTTCAGTGTGTGTGTGAGTTCGGGTGTGAAGGAACACTCCTTTAATAGTGATTTCAGTGTGTGTGTGAGTCCGGGTGTGAAGTAACACTCCATTAATAGTGAATTCAGTGTGTGTGTGAGAGCCTGGGAGTGAAGGAACACTTCTTTAATAGTGATTTCAGTGTGTGTGTGAGCCCGGGTGTGAAGGAACACCCCTTTAATAGAGATTTCAGTGTGTGTGTGTGAGCACGGGTGTGAAGGAACACTCCTTTAATAGTGATTTCAGTGTGTGTGTGTGAGCCTGGGTGTGAAGGAACAATCCATTAATAGTGATTTCAGTGTGTGTGTGTGAGCCTGGGTGTGAAGGAACAATCCATTAATAGTGATTTCAGTGTGTGTGAGCCCGGGTGTGAAGGAAAACTCCTTTAATAGTGATTTCAGTGTGTGTGTGAGCCCGGGTGTGATAAAACACTCCTTTAATAGTGATTTCATTGTGTGAGAGCCCGGGTGTAAAGGAACACTCCTTTAATAGTGATTTCACTGGGTGTGAGCCCGGGTGTAAAGGAACACTCCTTTAATAGTGATTTCAGTGTGTGTGTGTGAGCCCAGGTGTGAAGGAACACTACTTTAATAGTGATTTCACTGTGTGTGAACCCAGGTGTGAAGGAACGCTCCTTTAATAGTGATTTCAGTGTGTGTGTGTGAGCCCAGGTGTGAAGGAACACACCTTTAATCGTGATTTCAGTGTGTGTTGGTGAGCCCGGGAGTGAAGAAACACTCCTTTACTAGTGATTTCAGTGTATGTGAGAGCCCAGGTGTGAAAGAACAATCCTTTAATAGTGATTTCAGCGTATGTGTGTGAGCCTGGGTGTGAAGGAACACTTCTTTAATAGTGATTTCAGTGTGTGTGTGTGAGCCCGGGTGTGAAGGAACACTCCTTTAATAGTGATTTCAGTGTGTGTGTGTGAGCCCGGGAGTGAAGAAACACTCCTTTACTAGTGATTTCAGTCTATGTGAGAGCCCGGGTGTGAAAGAACAATCCATTAATAGTGATTTCAGTGTGTGTGTGAGCCCGGGTGTGAAGGAACACTTCTTTAATAGTGATTTCAGAGTGTGTGTGGCTGGGTGTGAAGGAACACTCCTTTAATAGTGATTTCAGTGTGTGTGTGAGTCCGGGTGTGAAGGAACACTGCTTTAATAGTGATTTGTGTGTGTGTGAGCACGGCTGTGAAGGAACACTCCTTTAATAGTGATTTCAGTGCACGTGTGAGCCCGGGTGTGAAGGAACACTCCTTTAATAATGATATCAGTGTGTGTGTGAGCCCGGGTGTGAAGGAACACTCCTTTAATAGTGATTTCAGTGTGGCTGAGCCTGGGTGTGATGGAACACTCCTTTAAGAGTGATTTCAGAGTGTGTGAGAGTCCGGGTTTGAAGGAGCACTCCTTTAATAGTGATTTCAGAGTGTGTGAGCCCGGGTGTGAAGGAACACTCCTTTAATAGTGATTTCAGTGTGTGTGAGAGTCCGGGTGTAAAGGAACACTCCTTTAATATTGATTTCATTGTGTGAAAGCCCGGGTGTGAAGGAACACTACTTTAATAGTGATTTCAGTGTTTGTGTGTGAGCCCGGGTGTGAAGGAACACTCCTTTAATAGTGATTTCAGTGCATGTGTGAGCACGGGTGTGAAGGAACACTCCTTTAATAGTGATTTCAGTGAGTGTGTGAGACCGGGTGTGAAGGAACACTCCTTTAATAGTGATTTCAGTGTGTGTGTGAGCCCGGGTGTGAAGGAACACTCCTTTAATAGTGATTTCAGTGTGTGTGTGTGAGCACGGGTGTGAAGGAACACTCCTTTAACAGTGATTTCAGAGTGTGTGTGTGAGTCCGGGTGTGAAGGAACACTCCTTTAATAGTGATTTCAGTGTGTGTGTGTGAGCCCGGGTGTGAAGGAACACTCCTTTAATAGTGATTTCGGTGTGTGTGTGTGAGTCCGTGTGTGTAGGAACACTCCTTTAATAGTGATTTCAGTGTGTGTGTGAGTCCGGGTGTGAAGGAACACTCCTTTAATAGTGATTTCAGTGTGTGTGTGTGAGAGCCAGGGTGTGAAGGAACACTCCTTTAATAGTGATTTCAGTGTGTGTGTGAGCCCGGGTGTGAAGGAACACTCCTTTAATATTGATTTCAGTGTGTGTGTGAGTCCGGGTGTGAAGGAACACTCCATTAATAGTGATTTCAGTGTGTGTGAGTCCGGGAGTGAAGGAACACTCCTTTAATAGTGATTTCAGTGTGTGTGAGTCCGGGTGTGAAGGAACACTCCTTTAATAGTGATTTCAGTGTGTGTGAGTGGGCTGTGAAGGAACACGCCTCTAATAGTGATTTGAGTGTGTGTGTGAGTCCGGGTGTGAAGGAACACTCCTTTAATAGTGAATTCAATGTGTGTGTGAGCCCGGGCGTGAAGGAACACTCCTTTAATAGTGATTTCAGTGTGTGTGAGACCGGGTGTGAAGGAACACTCCTTCAATAGTGATTTCAGTGTGTGTGTGTGAGTCCGGGTGTGAAGGAACACTCCTTTAATAGTGATTTCAGTGTGTGTGAGCACGGGTGTGAAGGAACACGCCTCTAATAGTGATTTGAGAGTGTGTGTGAGTCCGGGTGTGAAGGAACACTCCTTTAATAGTGATTTCAGTGTGTGTGAGTCCGGGTGAGATGGAACACTCCTTTAATAGTGATTTCAGTGTGTGTGAGCCCGGGTGTGAAGGAACACTCCTTTAATAGTGATTTCAGTGTGTGTGTGAGCCCGGGTGTGAAGGAACACTCCTTTAATAGTGAATTCAATGTGTGTGTGAGCCCGGGAGTGAAGGAACACTCATTTAAAGGTGATTTCAGTGTGTGTGTGAGTCCGGGTGTGAAGGAACACTCCTTTAATAGTGATTTCAGTGTATGTGAGCATGGGTGTGAAGGAACACTCCTTTAATAGTGATTTCAGTGTGTGTGAGCTCTTGTGTGAAAGAACGCTCCTTTAAGAGTGATTTCAGTGTGTGTGTGTGTGTGAGTCCGAATGTGATGGAACACTCCTTTAATAGTGATTTCAGTGTGTGTGTGTGAGCCCGGGTGTGAAGGAGCACTCCTTTAATAGTGATTTCAGAGTGTGTGAGCCCGGGTGTGAAGGAATACTCCTTTAATAGTGATTTCAGTGTGTGTGAGAGTCCGGGTGTAAAGGAACACTCCTTTAATAGTGATTTCATTGTGTGAAAGCCCAGGTGTGAAGGAACACTACTTTAATAGTGATTTCAGTGTGTGTGTGTGAGCCCGGGTGAGAAGGAACACTCCTTTAATAGTGATTTCAGTGTGTGTGTGACCCCGGGTGTGAAGGAACACTCCTTTAATAGTGATTTCAGTGCATGTGTGAGCCCGGGTGTGAAGGAACACTCCTTTAATAGTGATATCAGTGTGTGTGTGAGCCCGGGTGTGAATGAACACTCCTTTAATAGTGATTTCAGTGTGAGTGTGTGAGCACGGGTGTGATGGAACACTCCTTTAATAGTGATTTCAGAGTGTGTGTGTGAGTCCGGGTGTGAAGGAACACTCCTTTAATAGTGATTTCAGTGTGTGTGTGAGGCCGGGTGTGAAGGAACACTCCTTTAATAGTGATTTCAGTGTGTGTGTGTGAGCCCGGGTGTGAAGGAACACTCCTTTAATAGTGATTTCAGTGTGTGTGTGTGTGTCCGGGTGTGAAGGAACACTCCGTTAATAGTGATTTCAGTGTGTGTGTGAGTCCGGGTGTGAAGAAACACTCCTTTAATAGTGATTTCAGTGTGTGTGAGTCCGGGAGTGAAGGAACACTCCTTTAATAGCGATTTCAGTGTGCGTGAGTCCGGGTGTGAAGGAACACTCCTTTAAAAGTGATTTCAGTGTGTGTGAGTCCGGGTGTGAAGGAAAACTCCTTTAATAGTGATTTCAGTGTGTGTGAGTCCGGGGGTGAAGGAACACTCCTTTAATAGTGATTTCAGTGTGTGTGAGTCCGGGTGTGAAGGAACACGCCTCTAATAGTGATTTGAGTGTGTGTGTGAGCCCGGGTGTGAAGGAACACTCATTTAATAGTGATTTCAGTGTGTGTGAATCCGGGTGTGATGGAACACTCCTTTAATAGTGATTTCAGTGTGTGTGAGCCCAAGTGTGAAGGAACACTCCTTTAATAGTGATTTCACTGTGTGTTAGCCCGGGTGTGAAGGAACACTCCTTAATTAGTGATTTCAGTCTGTGTGAGCCCGGGTGTGAAGGAACACTCCTTTAATAGTGAATTCAATGTGTGTGTGAGCCCGGGAGTGAAGGAACACTCCTTTAATAGTGATTTCAGTGTGTGTTAGTCCGGGTGTGAAGGAACACTCCTTTAATTGTGATTTCAGTGTATGTGAGCCTGGGTATGAAGGAACACTCCTTTAATAGTTATTTCAGTGTGTGTGTGAGTTCGGGTGTGAAGGAACACTCCTTTAATAGTGATTTCAGTGTGTGTGTGAGTCCGGGTGTGAAGTAACACTCCATTAATAGTGAATTCAGTGTGTGTGTGAGAGCCTGGGAGTGAAGGAACACTTCTTTAATAGTGATTTCAGTGTGTGTGTGAGCCCGGGTGTGAAGGAACACGCCTTTAATAGAGATTTCAGTGTGTGTGTGTGAGCACGGGTGTGAAGGAACACTCCTTTAATAGTGATTTCAGTGTGTGTGTGTGAGCCTGGGTGTGAAGGAACAATCCATTAATAGTGATTTCAGTGTGTGTGTGTGAGCCTGGGTGTGAAGGAACAATCCATTAATAGTGATTTCAGTGTGTGTGAGCCCGGGTGTGAAGGAAAACTCCTTTAATAGTGATTTCAGTGTGTGTGTGAGCCCGGGTGTGATAAAACACTCCTTTAATAGTGATTTCATTGTGTGAGAGCCCGGGTGTAAAGGAACACTCCTTTAATAGTGATTTCACTGGGTGTGAGCCCGGGTGTAAAGGAACACTCCTTTAATAGTGATTTCAGTGTGTGTGTGTGAGCCCAGGTGTGAAGGAACACTACTTTAATAGTGATTTCACTGTGTGTGAACCCAGGTGTGAAGGAACGCTCCTTTAATAGTGATTTCAGTGTGTGTGTGTGAGCCCAGGTGTGAAGGAACACACCTTTAATCGTGATTTCAGTGTGTGTTGGTGAGCCCGGGAGTGAAGAAACACTCCTTTACTAGTGATTTCAGTGTATGTGAGAGCCCAGGTGTGAAAGAACAATCCTTTAATAGTGATTTCAGCGTATGTGTGTGAGCCTGGGTGTGAAGGAACACTTCTTTAATAGTGATTTCAGTGTGTGTGTGTGAGCCCGGGTGTGAAGGAACACTCCTTTAATAGTGATTTCAGTGTGTGTGTGTGAGCCCGGGAGTGAAGAAACACTCCTTTACTAGTGATTTCAGTCTATGTGAGAGCCCGGGTGTGAAAGAACAATCCATTAATAGTGATTTCAGTGTGTGTGTGAGCCCGGGTGTGAAGGAACACTTCTTTAATAGTGATTTCAGAGTGTGTGTGGCTGGGTGTGAAGGAACACTCCTTTAATAGTGATTTCAGTGTGTGTGTGAGTCCGGGTGTGAAGGAACACTGCTTTAATAGTGATTTGTGTGTGTGTGAGCACGGCTGTGAAGGAACACTCCTTTAATAGTGATTTCAGTGCACGTGTGAGCCCGGGTGTGAAGGAACACTCCTTTAATAATGATATCAGTGTGTGTGTGAGCCCGGGTGTGAAGGAACACTCCTTTAATAGTGATTTCAGTGTGGCTGAGCCTGGGTGTGATGGAACACTCCTTTAAGAGTGATTTCAGAGTGTGTGAGAGTCCGGGTTTGAAGGAGCACTCCTTTAATAGTGATTTCAGAGTGTGTGAGCCCGGGTGTGAAGGAACACTCCTTTAATAGTGATTTCAGTGTGTGTGAGAGTCCGGGTGTAAAGGAACACTCCTTTAATATTGATTTCATTGTGTGAAAGCCCGGGTGTGAAGGAACACTACTTTAATAGTGATTTCAGTGTTTGTGTGTGAGCCCGGGTGTGAAGGAACACTCCTTTAATAGTGATTTCAGTGCATGTGTGAGCACGGGTGTGAAGGAACACTCCTTTAATAGTGATTTCAGTGAGTGTGTGAGACCGGGTGTGAAGGAACACTCCTTTAATAGTGATTTCAGTGTGTGTGTGAGCCCGGGTGTGAAGGAACACTCCTTTAATAGTGATTTCAGTGTGTGTGTGTGAGCACGGGTGTGAAGGAACACTCCTTTAACAGTGATTTCAGAGTGTGTGTGTGAGTCCGGGTGTGAAGGAACACTCCTTTAATAGTGATTTCAGTGTGTGTGTGTGAGCCCGGGTGTGAAGGAACACTCCTTTAATAGTGATTTCGGTGTGTGTGTGTGAGTCCGTGTGTGTAGGAACACTCCTTTAATAGTGATTTCAGTGTGTGTGTGAGTCCGGGTGTGAAGGAACACTCCTTTAATAGTGATTTCAGTGTGTGTGTGTGAGAGCCAGGGTGTGAAGGAACACTCCTTTAATAGTGATTTCAGTGTGTGTGTGAGCCCGGGTGTGAAGGAACACTCCTTTAATATTGATTTCAGTGTGTGTGTGAGTCCGGGTGTGAAGGAACACTCCATTAATAGTGATTTCAGTGTGTGTGAGTCCGGGAGTGAAGGAACACTCCTTTAATAGTGATTTCAGTGTGTGTGAGTCCGGGTGTGAAGGAACACTCCTTTAATAGTGATTTCAGTGTGTGTGAGTGGGCTGTGAAGGAACACGCCTCTAATAGTGATTTGAGTGTGTGTGTGAGTCCGGGTGTGAAGGAACACTCCTTTAATAGTGAATTCAATGTGTGTGTGAGCCCGGGCGTGAAGGAACACTCCTTTAATAGTGATTTCAGTGTGTGTGAGACCGGGTGTGAAGGAACACTCCTTCAATAGTGATTTCAGTGTGTGTGTGTGAGTCCGGGTGTGAAGGAACACTCCTTTAATAGTGATTTCAGTGTGTGTGAGCACGGGTGTGAAGGAACACGCCTCTAATAGTGATTTGAGAGTGTGTGTGAGTCCGGGTGTGAAGGAACACTCCTTTAATAGTGATTTCAGTGTGTGTGAGTCCGGGTGAGATGGAACACTCCTTTAATAGTGATTTCAGTGTGTGTGAGCCCGGGTGTGAAGGAACACTCCTTTAATAGTGATTTCAGTGTGTGTGTGAGCCCGGGTGTGAAGGAACACTCCTTTAATAGTGAATTCAATGTGTGTGTGAGCCCGGGAGTGAAGGAACACTCATTTAAAGGTGATTTCAGTGTGTGTGTGAGTCCGGGTGTGAAGGAACACTCCTTTAATAGTGATTTCAGTGTATGTGAGCATGGGTGTGAAGGAACACTCCTTTAATAGTGATTTCAGTGTGTGTGAGCTCTTGTGTGAAAGAACGCTCCTTTAAGAGTGATTTCAGTGTGTGTGTGTGTGTGAGTCCGAATGTGATGGAACACTCCTTTAATAGTGATTTCAGTGTGTGTGTGTGAGCCCGGGTGTGAAGGAACACTCCTTTAATAGTGATTTCAGTGCGTGTGTGTGCCCGGGTGTGAAGGAACACTCCTTTAATAGTGATTTCAGTGTGTGTGTGAGCCCGGGTGTGAAGGAACACTCCTTTAATAGTGATTTCAGAGTGTGTGAGCCCGGGTGTGAAGGAACACTCCTTTAAAAGTGATTTCAGTGTGTGTGTGTGTGAGTCCGGGTGTGAAGGAGCACTCCTTTAATAGTGATTTCAGTGTGTGTGTGTGAGCCTGGTTGTGAAGGAACATTCATTAAATCGTGATTTCAGTGTGTGTGTAAACCTGATTGTGAAGGAACACTCCATTAATAGTTATTGCACTGTGTGTGTGAGCCCGAGTGTGAAGGAACACTCCTTTAATTGTGATTTCAGTGTGTGAGAGGCCGGGTGTAAAGGAACACTCCTTTAATGGTGATTTCAGTGTGTGTGTGAGCCCGGGTGTGAAGGAACACTCCTTTAATAGTGATTTCAGTGTGTGAGAGCCCGGGTGTGATGGAACACTCCTTTAATAGTGATTTCAGTGTGTGCGTGTGAGCCCGGGTGTGATGGAACACTCCTTTAATTGTGATTTCAGTGTGTGTGAGCTCGGGTGTGAAGGAACACTCCTTAAATAGTGATTTCAGTGTGTGTGTGTCCAGGTGTGAAGGAACACTCCTTTAATAGTGATTTCAGTGTGTGAGTCCGGGTGTGAAGGAACACTCCTTTAATTGTGATTTCAGTGTGTGTGAGCTCGGGTGTGAAGGAACACTCCTTTAATAGTAATTTCAGTGTGTGTGAGAGTCTGGGTGGGTAGGAATACTCCTTTAATTGTGATTTCAGTGTGTGTGAGCTCGGGTGTGAAGGAACACTCCTTTAATAGTGATTTCAGTGTGTGTGAGCCTGGGTGTGAAGGAACACTCCTTTAATAGTGATTTCAGTGTGTGAGAGTCTGGGTGTGAAGGAACACTCCTTTAATAGTGATTTCAGTGTGTATGAGACTGAGCATGAAGGAACACTCCTTTAATAGTGATTTGAGTGTGTGTGTGAGCCCGGGAATGAAGGAACACTCCTTTAATAGTGATTTCAGTGTTTGTGAGTCTGGGTGTGAAGGAACACTCCTTTAAAAGTGATTTCAGTGTGTGTGAGCCCGGGTGTGAATGAACACTCCTTTAATAGTGATTTCAGTGTGTGTGTGAGCCCGGGTGTGAAGGAACACTTCTTTAATAGTGATTTCAGTGTGTGTGAGCCGGGTGTGAAGGAACACTCCTTTAATAGTGATTTCAGTGTGTGTGAGTCCGGGTGTGATGGAACACTCCTTTAATAGTGATCTCAGGGTTTGTGTGTGAGCCGGAGTGTTAAGGAACACTCCTTTAATAGTGATTTCACTGTGTGAGAGGCCGGGTGTAAAAGAACACTCCTTTAATAGTGATTTCAGTGTGTGTGTGAGCCCGGGTGTGAAGGAACACTCCTTTGATAGTGATTTCAGTGTGTGAGAGCCTGGGTGTGAAGCAACACTCCTTTAATAGAGATTTCAGTGTGTGTGTGTGAGCCCGGGTGTGAAGGAACACTCCTTTAATAGGGATTTCAGTGTGTGTGTGTGAGTCCGGGTGTGAAGGAACACTCCTTTAATAGTGATTTCAGTGTGTGTGTGTGAGCCCGGGTGTGAAGGAACACTCCTCTAATAGTGATTTCAGTGTGTGTGTGAGCTCGGGTGTGAAGGAACTCTCCTTTAATAGTGATTTCAGTGTGTGTGTGTGAGCCCGGGTGTGAAGGAACACTCCTTTAATAGTGATTTCAGTGGGTTTGTGAGCCCGGGTGTGAAGGAACACTCCTTTAATAGTGATTTCAGTGTGTGTGTGAGTCCGGGTGTGAAGGAACACTCCTTTAATAGTGATTTCAGTGTGTGTGTGAGCCCGGGTGTAAAGGAACACTCCTTTAATAGTGATTTCAGTGTGTGAGAGCCGGGGTGTGAAGGAACACTCCTTTAATAGTGATTTCAGTGTGTGTGAGCCCGGGTGTGAAGGAACACTCCTTTAATAGTGATTTTAGTGTGTGTGTGTGAGCCCGGGTGTGAAGGAACACACCTTTAATCGTGATTTCTGTGTGTGTGTGTGAGCCCAGGAGTGAGGAAACACTCCTTTAAGAGTGATTTCAGTGTAAGTGAGAGCCCGGGTGTGAAAGAACAATCCATTAATAGTGATTTCAGTGTGTGTGTGGGCCCGGGTGAGAAGGAACACTTCTTTAATAGTGATTTCAGGGTGTGTGAGGCTGGGTGTGAAGGAACACACCTTTAATAGTGATTTCAGTGTGTGTGTGAGTCTGGGTGTGAAGGAACACTCCTTTAATAGTGATTTGTGTGTGTGTGAGCCCGGGTGTGAAGGAACACTCCATTAATAGTGATTTCAGTGCACGTGTGAGCCCGGGTGTGAAGGAACACTCCTTTAATAGTGATTTCAGTGTGTGTGTGAGCCCGGGTGTGAAGGAACACTCCATTAATAGTGATTTCAGTGTGGGTGAGCCTGGGTGTGAAGGAAGACTCCTTTAATAGTGATTTCAGTGCACGTGTGAGCCCGGGTGTGAAGGAACACTCCTTTAATAGTGATTTCAGTGTGTGTGTGAGCCCGGGTGTGAAGGAACACTCCTTTAACAGTGATTTCAGTGAGGGTGAGCCTGGGTGTGAAGGAACACTCCTTTAATAGTGATTTCAGTGTGTGTGTGAGCCCGGGTGTGAAGGAACACTCCATTAATAGTGATTTCAGTGTGTGTGTGAGCCCGGGTGTGAAGGAACACTCCTTTAATAGTGATTTCAGTGTGTGTGTGATTCCGGGTGTGAAGGAACACTCCTTTAATAGTGATTTCAGTGTGTGTGTGAGCCTGGGTGTGAAGGAACACTCCTTTAATAGTGATTTCAGTGTGTGTGTGAGCCCGGGTGTGAAGGAACACTCCTTTAATAGTGATTTCAGTGTGTGTGTGAGCCCGGGTGTGAAGGAACACTCCTTTAATAGTGATTTCAGTGCACGTGTGAGCACGGGTGTGAAGGAACACTCCTTTAATAGTGATTTCAGTGTGTGTGTGAGCCCGGGTGTGAAGGAACACTCCATTAATAGTGATTTCAGTGTGGGTGAGCCTGGGTGTGAAGGAACACTCCTTTAATAGTGATTTCAGAGTGTGTAAGCCCGGGTGTGAAGGAACACTCCTTTAATAGTGATTTCAGTGTGTGTGAGCTCTTGTGTGAAGGAACACTCCTTTAAGAGTGATTTCAGTGTGTGTGTGTGTGAGTCCGGGTGTGAAGGAACACTCCTTTAATAGTGATTTCAGTGTGTGTGTGAGCCCGGGTGTGAAGGAACACTCGTTTAATAGTGATTTCAGTGTGTGTGTGAGCCCGGGTGTGAAGGAACAATCCTTTAATAGTGATTTCAGTGTGTGTGTGTGAGCCTGGGTGTGAAGGAACAATCCATTAATAGTGATTTCTGTGTGTGTGTGAGCCCGGGTGTGAAGGAACACTCCTTTAATAGTGATTTCAGTGTGTGTGTGAGCCCGGGTGTGATAAAGCACACCTTTAATAGTGGTTTCAGTGTGTGTGTGAGCCCGGGTGTAAAGGAACACTCCTTTAATAGTGATTTCACTGTGTGTGAGCCCGGGTGTAAAGGAACACTCCTTTAATAGAGATTTCATTGTGTGAAAGCCCGGGTGCGAAGGAACACTACTTTAATAGTGATTTCACTGTGTGTGAAACCAGGTGTGAAGGAACACTCCTTTAATAGTGATTTCAGTGTGTGTGTGGGAGCCCGGGTGTGAAGGAACACTCCATTAATCGTGATTTCAGTGTGTGTGTGTGAGTCCGGGAGTGAAGAAACACTCCTTTACTAGTGATTTCAGTGTATGTGAGAGCCCGGGTGTGAAAGAACAATCCTTTAATAGTGATTTCAGTGTGTGCGTGAGCCCGGGTGTGAAGGAACACTCCTTTAATCGTGATTTGTGTGTGTGTGAGCCCGGGTGTGAAGGAAAACTCCTTTAATAGTGATTTCAGTGCCCGTGTGAGCCCGGGTGTGAAGGAACACTCCTTTAATAGTGATTTCAGTGTGTGTGAGAGTCCGGGTGTAAAGGAACACTCCTTTAATAGTGATTTCATTGTGTGAAAGCCCGGGTGTGAAGGAACACTACTTTAATAGTGATTTCAGTGTTTGTGTGTGAGCCCGGGTGTGAAGGAACACTCCATTAATAGTGATTTCAGAGTTTGTGTGAGTCCGGGTGTGAAGGAACACGCCTTTAATAGTGATTTCAGTGCATGTGTGAGCACGGGTGTGAAGGAACAATCCTTTAATAGTGATTTCAGTGTGTGTGTGAGCCCGGGTGTGAAGGAACACTCCTTTAATAGTGATTTCAGTGTGGGTGAGCCTCGGTGCGAAGGAACACTCCTTTAATAGTGATTTCAGAGTGTGTGAGAGTCCGGGTGTGAAGGAGCACTCCTTTCATAGTGATTTCAGTGCGCGTGTGAGCCCGGGTGTGAAGGAACACTCCTTTAATAGTGATTTCAGTGTGTGTGTGAGCCCGGGTGTGAAGGAACACTCCTTTAATAGTGATTTCAGTGTGTGTGTGTGAGCACGGGTGTGAAGGAACACTCCTTTAATAGTGATTTCAGAGTTTGTGTGTGAGTCCGGGTGTGAAGGAACACTCCTTTAATAGTGATTTCAGTGTGTGTGTGAGCCCGGGTGTGAAGGAACACTCCTTTAATAGTGATTTCAGTGTGTGTGTGTGAGCCCGTGTGTGAAGGAACACTCCGTTAATAGTGATTTCAGTGTGTGTGTGTGAGTCCGGGTGTGAAGGAACACTCCTTTAATAGTGATTTCAGTGTGTGTGAGTCGGGGAGTGAAGGAACACTGCTTTAATAGTGATTTCAGTGTGTGTGATCTGGGTGTGAAGGAACACTCCTTTAAAAGTGATTTCAGTGTGTGTGAGTCCGAGTGTGAAGGAACACTCCTTTAATAGTGATTTCAGGGTGTGTGAGTCCGGGGGTGAAGGAACACTCCTTTAATCGTGATTTCAGTGCCTGTGTTAGCCCGGGAGTGAAGGAACACTCCTTTAATAGTGATTTCAGTGTGTGTGTGAGCCCGGGAATGAAGGAACACTCCTTTAAAAGTGATTTCAGTGTGGGTGAGCCTGGGTGTGAAGGAACACTCCTTTAATAGTGATTTCAGAGTGTGTGAGCCCGGGTGTGAAGGAACACTCCTTTAATAGTGATTTCAGTGTGTGAGTGAGCCCGGGTGTGAAGGAACACTTCTTTAATAGTGATTTCAGAGTGTGTGAGCCCGGGTGTGAAGGAACACTCCTTTAAAAGTGATTTCAGTGTGTGTGTGTGTGAGTCCGGGTGTGAAGGAGCACTCCTTTAATAGTGATTTCAGTGTGTGTGTGTGAGCCTGGTTGTGAAGGAACATTCATTAAATCGTGATTTCAGTGTGTGTGTAAACCTGATTGTGAAGGAACACTCCTTTAATAGTTATTTCACTGTGTGTGTGAGCCCGAGTGTGAAGGAACACTCCTTTAATTGTGATTTCAGTGTGTATGAGACTGAGTATGAAGGGACACTCCTTTAATAGTGATTTCAGTGTGTGTGAGAGCCCGGGTGTGAAGGAATACTCCTTTAATAGTGATTTCAGTGTGTGTGAGAGTCCGGGTGTAAAGGAACACTCCATTAATAGTGATTTCAGTGTGTGTGTGAGCCCGGGTGTGAAGGAACACTCCTTTAATAGTGATTTCAGTGTGTATGAGACTGAGTATGAAGGGACACTCCTTTAATAGTGATTTCAGTGTGTGTGTGAGCCCGGGTGTGAAGGAATACTCCTTTAATAGTGATTTCAGTGTGTGAGAGTCTGGGTGTGATGGAACACTCCTTTAATAGTGATTTCAGTGTGTGTGAGCCCGGGTGTGAATGAACACTCCTTTAATAGTGATTTCAGTGTGTGAGTGAGCCCGGGTGTGAAGGAACACTCCTTTAATAGTGATTTCAGAGTGTGTGAGCCCGGGTGTGAAGGAACACTCCTTTAAAAGTGATTTCAGTGTGTGTGTGTGTGAGTCCGGGTGTGAAGGAGCACTCCTTTAATAGTGATTTCAGTGTGTGTGTGTGAGCCTGGTTGTGAAGGAACATTCATTAAATCGTGATTTCAGTGTGTGTGTAAACCTGATTGTGAAGGAACACTCCTTTAATAGTTATTTCACTGTGTGTGTGAGCCCGAGTGTGAAGGAACACTCCTTTAATTGTGATTTCAGTGTGTGAGAGGCCGGGTGTAAAGGAACACTCCTTTAATGGTGATTTCAGTGTGTGTGTGAGCCCGGGTGTGAAGGAACACTCCTTTAATAGTGATTTCAGTGTGTGAGAGCCCGGGTGTGATGGAACACTCCTTTAATAGTGATTTCAGTGTGTGCGTGTGAGCCCGGGTGTGATGGAACACTCCTTTAATTGTGATTTCAGTGTGTGTGAGCTCGGGTGTGAAGGAACACTCCTTAAATAGTGATTTCAGTGTGTGTGTGTCCAGGTGTGAAGGAACACTCCTTTAATTGTGATTTCAGTGTGTGTGAGCTCGGGTGTGAAGGAACACTCCTTTTATCGTGATTTCAGTGTGTGTGAGAGTCTGGGTGTGAAACAACACTCCTTTAATAGTAATTTCAGTGTGTGTGAGAGTCTGGGTGGGTAGGAATACTCCTTTAATAGTGATTTCAGTGTGTGTGTGAGTCCGGGTGTGAAGGAACACTCCTTTAATTGTGATTTCAGTGTGTGTGAGCTCGGGTGTGAAGGAACACTCCTTTAATAGTGATTTCAGTGTGTGTGAGCCTGGGTGTGAAGGAACACTCCTTTAATAATGATTTCAGTGTGTGAGAGTCTGGGTGTGAAGGAACACTCCTTTAATAGTGATTTCAGTGTGTATGAGACTGAGCATGAAGGAACACTCCTTTAATAGTGATTTGAGTGTGTGTGTGAGCCCGGGAATGAAGGAACACTCCTTTAATAGTGATTTCAGTGTTTGTGAGTCTGGGTGTGAAGGAACACTCCTTTAAAAGTGATTTCAGTGTGTGTGAGCCCGGGTGTGAATGAACACTCCTTTAATAGTGATTTCAGTGTGTGTGTGAGCCCGGGTGTGAAGGAACACTTCTTTAATAGTGATTTCAGTGCGTGTGAGCCGGGTGTGAAGGAACACTCCTTTAATAGTGATTTCAGTGTGTGAGAGTCCGGGTGTGATGGAACACTCCTTTAATAGTGATCTCAGGGTTTGTGTATGAGCCGGAGTGTTAAGGAACACTCCTTTAATAGTGATTTCACTGTGCGAGAGGCCGGGTGTAAAAGAACACTCCTTTAATAGTGATTTCAGTGTGTGTGTGAGCCCGGGTGTGAAGGAACACTCCTTTAATAGTGATTTCAGTGTGTGAGAGCCCGGGTGTGAAGGAACACTCCTTTAATAGAGATTTCAGTGTGTGTGTGTGAGCCCGGGTGTGAAGGAACACTCCTTTAATAGGGATTTCAGTGTGTGTGTGTGAGTCCGGGTGTGAAGGAACCCTCCTTTAATAGTGATTTCAGTGTGTGTGAGTCCGGGTGTGATGGAACCCTCCTTAAATAGTGATTTCAGTGTGTGTGAGCCCAAGTGTGAAGGAACACTCCTTTAATAGTGATTTCAGAGTGTGTGTGAGCCCGGGTGTGAAGGAACACTCCTTGAATAGTGATTTCAGTGTGTGTGTGATCACGGGTGTGAAGGAGCACTCCTTTAATACTGAATTCAGTGTGTGTGAGCGCGGGTGTGAAGGAACACTCCATTAATAGTGAATTCAGTGTGTGTGTGAGCCCGGGATGAAGGAACACGCCATTAATAGTGATTTCAGTGTGTGTGAGCCCGGGTGTGAAGTAACACTCCTTTAATAGTGATTTCAGTGTGTGTTAGCCCGGGTGTGAAGGAACACTCCTTTATTAGTGATTTCAGTGTGTGTGAGCCCGGGTGTGAAGGAACACTCCTTTAATAGTGAATTCAATGTGTGTGTGAGCCCGTGAGTGAAGGAACACTCCTTTAATAGTGATTTCAGTGTGTGTGTGAGTCCGGGTGTGAAGGAACACTCCTTTAATAGTGATTTCAGTGTATGTGTGCCTGGTTGTGAAGGAACACTCCTTTAATAGTTATTTCAGTGTGTGTGTGAGTTTGGGTGTGAAGGAACACTCCTTTAATAGTGATTTCAGTGTGTGTGTGTCAGTCCGGGTGTGAAGGAACACTCCTTTAATAGTGATTTCAGTGTGTGTGAGCCCGGGTGTGAAGGAACGCTCCTTTAATAGTGATTTAAGTGTGGGTGAGCCTGGGCGCGAAGGAACACTCCATTAATAGTGATTTCAGAGTGTGTGAGAGTCCGGGTGTGAAGGAGCACTCCTTTAATAGTGATTTCAGAGTGTGTGAGCCCGGGTGTAAAGGAACACTCCTTGAATAGTGATTTCACTGTGTGTGAGCCCGGGTGTAAAGGAACACTCCTTTAATAGTGATTTCATTGTGTGAAAGCCCGGGTGTGAAGGAACACTCCTTTAATAGTGATTTCAGTGTGTGTGTGTGAGCCCGGGTGTGAAGGAACACTACTTTAATAGTGATTTCAGAGTGTGTGAGCCCGGGTGTGAAGGAACACTCCTTTAATAGTGATTTCAGTGTGTGTGAGAGTCCGGGTGTAAAGGAACACTCCTTTAATAGTGATTTCAGTGTGTGTGAGCCCGGGTGTGAAGGAACACTCCTTTATTAGTGATTTCAGTGTGTGTGTGAGCCCGAGTGTGAAGGAACACTCCTTTAATAGTGATTTCAGTGTTTGTGTGTGAGCCCGGGTGTGAAGGAACACTCCTTTAATAGTGATTTCAGTGCATGTGTGAGCACGGGTGTGAAAGAACACTCCTTTAATAGTGATTTCAGTGTGTGTGTGTGTGAGCACCGGTGTGAAGGAACACTCCTTTATTAGTGATTTCAGTGTGTGTGTGAGCCCGAGTGTGAAGGAACACTCCTTTAATAGTGATTTCAGTGTGTGTGTGTGAGCACGGGTGTGAAGGAACACTCCTTTAACAGTGATTTCAGAGTGTGTGTGTGAGCCCGGGTGTGAAGGAACACTCCTTTAAAAGTGATTTCAGTGTGTGTGTGTGTGAGTCCGGGTGTGAAGGAGCACTCCTTTAATAGTGATTTCAGTGTGTGTGTGAGTCCGGGTGTGAAGGAACACTCCATTAATAGTGATTTCAGTGTGTGTGAGTCCGGGAGTTAAGGAACACTCCTTTAATAGTGATTTCAGTGTGTGTGAGTCCGGGTGTGAAGGAACACTCCTTTAATAGTGATTTCAGTGTGTGTGAGTCCGGCTGTGAAGGAACACGCCTCTAATAGTGATTTGAGTGTGTGTGTGAGTCCGGGTGTGAAGGAACACTCCTTTAATAGTGAATTCAATGTGTGTGTGAGCCCGGGCGTGAAGGAACACTCCTTTAATAGTGATTTCAGTGCCCGTGTGAGCCCGGGTGTGAAGGAACACTCCTTTAATAGTGATTTCAGTGTGTGTGTGAACCCGGGTGTGAAGGAACA
Source organism: Cetorhinus maximus (assembly GCF_964194155.1). Taxonomy (NCBI): domain Eukaryota; kingdom Metazoa; phylum Chordata; class Chondrichthyes; order Lamniformes; family Cetorhinidae; genus Cetorhinus; species Cetorhinus maximus. The sequence goes on from NW_027596613.1 coordinate 94,005, forward strand.
CTCCTTTAAAAGTGATTTCAGTGTGGGTGAGCCTGGGTGTGAAGGAACACTCCTTTAATAGTGATTTCAGAGTGTGTGAGCCCGGGTGTGAAGGAACACTCCTTTAATAGTGATTTCAGTGTGTGTGAGAGTCCGGGTGTAAAGGAACACTCCTTTAATAGTGATTTCATTGTGTGAAAGCCCGGGTGTGAAGGAACACTACTTTAATAGTGATTTCAGGGTTTGTGTGTGAGCCCGGGTGTAAAGGAACACTCCTTTAATAGTGATTTCAGAGTGTGTGTGAGCCCGGGTGTGAAGGAACACTCCTTTAATAGTGATTTCAGTGCATGTGTGAGCACGGGTGTGAAGGAACACTCCTTTAATAGTGATTTCAGTGTGGGTGAGCCTGGGTGCGAAGGAACACTCCTTTAATAGTGATTTCAGTGTGTGTGTGTGAGCCCGGGTGTGAAGGAACACTCCTTTAATAGTGATTTCAGTGTGTGTGTGAGCCCGGGTGTGAAGGAACACTCCTTTAATAGTGATTTCAGTGCATGTGTGAGCCCGGGTGTGAAGGAACACTCCTTTAATAGTGATTTCAGTGTGTGTGTGAGCCCGGGTGTGAAGGAACACTCCTTTAATAGTGATTTCAGTGTGTGTGTGTGAGCACGGGTGTGAAGGAACACTCCTTTAATAGTGATTTCAGAGTGTGTGTGTGAGTCCGGGTGTGAAGGAACACTCCTTTAATAGTGATTTCAGTGTGTGTTAGCCCGGGTGTGAAGGAACACTCCTTTATTAGTGATTTCAGTGTGTGTGAGCCCGGGTGTGAAGGAACACTCCTTTAATCGTGAATTCAATGTGTGTGTGAGCCCGGGAGTGAAGGAACACTCCTTTAATAGTGATTTCAGTGTGTGTGTGAGTCCGGGTGTGAAGGAACACTCCTTTAATAGTGATTTCAGTGTATGTGAGCCTGGGTGTGAAGGAACACTCCTTTAATAGTTATTTCAGTGTGTGAGTTCGGGTGTGAAGGAACACTCCTTTTATAGTGATTTCAGTGTGTGTGTGTGAGTCCGGGTGTGAAGTAACACTCCTTTAATAGTGATTTCAGTGTGTGTGAGCCCGGGTGCGAAGGAACAATCCTTTAATAGTGAATTCAGTGTGTGTGTGAGAGCCTGGGAGTGAAGGAACACATCTTTAATAGTGATTTCAGTGTGTGTGTGAGCACGGGTGTGAAGGAACACTCCTTTAATAGTGATTTCAGTGTGTGTGTGTGAGCACGGGTGTGAAGGAACACTCCTTTAATAGTGATTTCAGTGTGTGTGTGTGAGCCCGGGTGTGAAGGAACAATCCATTAATAGTGATTTCAGTGTGTGTGTGTGAGCGTGGGTGAAAAGGAACAATCCATTAATAGTGATTTCAGTGTGTGTGAGCCCGGGTGTGAAGGAACACTCCTTTAATAGTGATTTCAGTGTGTGTGTGAGCCCGGGTGTGATAAAACACTCCTTTAATAGTGATTTCATTGTGTGAGAGCCCTGGTGTAAAGGAACACTCCTTGAATAGTGATTTCACTGTGTGTGAGCCCGGGTGTAAAGGAACACTCCTTTAATAGTGATTTCATTGTGTGAAAGCCCGGGTGTGAACGAACACTCCTTTAATAGTGATTTCAGTGTGTGTGTGTGAGCCCAGGTGTGAAGGAACACACCTTTAATCGTGATTTCACTGTGTGTGAACCCAGGTGTGAAGGAACGCTCCTTTAATAGTGATTTCAGTGTGTGTGTGTGAGCCCAGGTGTGAAGGAACACACCTTTAATCGTGATTTCAGTGTGTGTTGGTGAGCCCGGGAGTGAAGAAACACTCCTTTACTAGTGATATCAGTGTATGTGAGAGCCCGGGTGTGAAAGAACAATCCTTTAATAGTGATTTCAGTGTGTGTGTGAGCCTGGGTGTGAAGGAACACTTCTTTAATTGTGATTTCAGTGTGTGTGTGTGAGCCCGGGTGTGAAGGAACACTCCTTTAATAGTGATTTCAGTGTGTGTGTGTGAGCCCGGGAGTGAAGAAACACTCCTTTACTAGTGATTTCAGTGTATGTGAGAGCCCGGGTGCGAAAGAACAATCCATTAATAGTGATTTCAGTGTGTGTGTGAGCCCAGGTGTGAAGGAACACTTCTTTAATAGTGATTTCAGAGTATGTGAGGCTGGGTGTGAAGGAACACTCCTTTAATAGTGATTTCAGTGTGTGTGTGAGTCCGGGTGTGAAGGAACACTCCTTTAATAGTGATTTGTGTGTGTGTGAGCGCGGCTGTGAAGGAACACTCCTTTAATAGTGATTTCAGTGCACGTGTGAGCCCGGGTGTGAAGGAACACTCCTTTAATAGTGATTTCAGTGTGTGTGTGAGCCCGGGTGTGAAGGAACACTCCTTTAATAGTAATTTCAGTGTGGGTGAGCCTGGGTGTGATGGAACACTCCTTTAATAGTGATTTCAGAGTGTGTGAGAGTCCGGGTTTGAAGGAGCACTCCTTTAATAGTGATTTCAGAGTGCGTGAGCCCGGGTGTGAAGGAACACTCCTTTAATAGTGATTTCAGTGTGTGTGAGAGTCCGGGAGTAAAGGAACACTCCTTTAATATTGATTTCATTGTGTGAAAGCCCGGGTGTGAAGGAACACTACTTTAATAGTGATTTCAGTGTTTGTGTGTGAGCCCGGGTGTGAAGGAACACTCCTTAAATAGTGATTTCAGTGCATGTGTGAGCACGGGTGTGAAGGAACACTCCTTTAATAGTGATTTCAGTGCGTGTGTGAGCCCGGGTGTGAAGGAACACTCCTTTAATAGTGATTTCAGTGTGTGTGTGAGCCCGGGTGTGAAGGAACACTCCTTTAATAGTGATTTCAGTGTGTGTGTGTGAGCACGGGTGTGAAGGAACACTCCTTTAACAGTGATTTCAGAGTGTGTGTGTGAGTCCGGGTGTGAAGGAACACTCCTTTAATAGTGATTTCAGTGTGTGTGTGTGAGTCCGTGTGTGAAGGAACACTCCTTTAATAGTGATTTCAGTGTGTGTGTGAGTCCGGGTGTGAAGGAACACTCCATTAATAGTCATTTCAGTGTGTGTGAGTCCGGGAGTGAAGGAACACTCCTTTAATAGTGATTTCAGTGTGTGTGAGTCCGGGTGTGAAGGAACACTCCTTTAATAGTGATTTCAGTGTGTGTGAGTCCGGCTGTGAAGGAACACGCCTCTAATAGTGATTTAAGTGTGTGTGTGAGTCCGGGTGTGAAGGAACACTCCTTTAATAGTGAATTCAATGTGTGTGTGAGCCCGGGCGTGAAGGAACACTCCTTTAATAGTGATTTCAGTGTGTGTGAGACCGGGTGTGAAGGAACACTCCTTCAATAGTGATTTCAGTGTGTGTGTGTGAGTACGGGTGTGAAGGAACACTCCTTTAATAGTGATTTCAGTGTGTGTGAGCTCGGGTGTGAAGGAACACGCCTCTAATAGTGATTTCAGTGTGTGTGTGAGTCCGGGTGTGAAGGAACACTCCTTTAATAGTGATTTCAGTGTGTGTGAGTGCGGGTGTGATGGAACACTCCTTTAATAGTGATTTCAGTGTGTGTGAGCCCGGGTGTGAAGGAACACTCCTTTAATAGTGATTTCAGTGTGTGTGTGAGCCCGGGTGTGAAGGAACACTCCTTTACTAGTGATTTCAGTGTATGTGAGCATGGGTGTGAAGGAACACTCCTTTAATAGTGATTTCAGTGTGTGTGTGAGTCCGGGTGTGAAGGAACACTCCTTTAATTGTGATTTCAGTGTGTGTGTGAGTCCGGGTCTGAAGGAACACTCCTTTAATAGTGATTTCAGTGTGTGTGAGCCCGGGTGTGATAGAACACTCCTTTAATAGTGAATTCAGTGTGTGTGTGAGCGCCTGGGAGTGAAGGAACACTTCTTTAATAGTGATTTCAGTTTGTGTGAGCTCTTGTGTGAAGGAACGCTCCTTTAAGAGTGATTTCAGTGTGTGTGTGTGTGAGTCCGGGTGTGAAGGAACACTCCTTTAATAGTGATTTCAGTGTGTGTGTGTGAGCCCGGGTGTCAAGGAACATTGCTTTAATAGTGATTTCAGTGTGTGTGTGTGAGCCCGGGTGTGAAGGAACAATCCTTTAATAGTGATTTCAGTGTGTGTGTGTGAGCCTGGGTGTGAAGGAACAATCCATTAATAGTAATTTCAGTGTGTGTGTGAGCCCGGGTGTGAAGGAACACTCCTTTAATAGTGATTTCAGTGTGTGTGTGAGCCCGGGTGCGATAAAACACTCCTTTAATAGTGATTTCATTGTGTGAGAGCCCGGGTGTGAAGGAACACTCCTTTAATAGTGATATTCATTTTGTGAAAGCCCGGGTGTGAAGGAACACTCCTTTAATAGTGATTTCAGTGTGTGTGTGTGAGCCCGGGTGTGAAGGAACACTACTTTAATAGTGATTTCACTGTGTGTGAACCCAGGTGTGAAGGAACACTCCTTTAATAGTGATTTCAGTGTGTGTGAGCCCGGATATGAAGGAACACTCCTTTAATAGTGATTTCAGTGTGTGTGAGTCCGGGTGTGAAGGAACACTCCTTTAATAGTGATTTCAGTGTGTGTGAGCCCGGGTGTGAAGGAACACTGCTTTAATAGTGATTTCAGTGTGTGTGAGTCCGGGTGTGAAGGAACACGCCTCTAATAGTGATTTGAGTGTGTGTGTGAGTCCTGGTGTGAAGGAACACTCCTTTAATAGTGATTTCAGTGTGTGTGAGTCCGGGTATGAAGGAACACTCCTTTAATAGTGATTTCAGTGTGTGTGTGAGCCCGGGTGTGAAGGAAGACTCCTTTAATAGTGATTTCAGTTTGTGTGTGTGAGCCCGGCTGTGAAGGAACACTCCATTAATAGTGATTTCAGTGTGTGTGTGTGTGAGTCCGGGTGTGAAGGAACACTCCATTAATGGTGATTTCAGTGTGTGTGTGAGAGCCCGGGTGTGAAGGAACACTCCATTAATAGTGCTTTCAGTGTGTGCGTGTGAGCACGGGTGTGGAGGAACACTCCTTTAATAGCGATTTCAGTGTGTGTGTGATCCCGGGTGTAAAGGAACACTCCTTTAATAGTGATTTCAGTGTGTGTGAGTCCGGGTGTGAAGGAACACTCCTTTAATAGTGATTTCAGTGTCTGTGAGTCCGGGTGTGAAGGAACACTCCTTTAATAGTGATTTCAGTGCGTGTGTAAGCCCGGGTGTGAAGGAACACTCCTTTAATAGTGATTTCAGTGTGTGTGTGAGCCCGGGTGTGAAGGAACACTCCATTAATAGTGATTTCAGTGTGTGTGTGTGAGCCCGGGTGTGAAGGAACACTCCTTTAATAGTGATTTCAGTGTGTGTGAGCCCGGGTGTGAAGGAACACTCCTTTAGTAGTGATTTCAGTGTGTGTGTGAGCCCGGGTGTGAAGGAACACTCCTTTAATAGTGTTATCAGTGTGTGTGTGTGAACCCGGGTGTGAAGGAACACTCCTGTAATAGTGATTTCAGTGTTTGTGTGTGAGCCCGGGTGTGAAGGAACACTCCTTTAAATGTGATTTCAGTGTGTGTGTGTGTCCGGGAGTGAAGGAACACTGCTTTAAAAGTGATTTCAGTGTGTGTGTGAGTCCGGGTGTGAAGGAACACTCCATTAATAGTGATTTCAGTGTGTGTGTGAGCCCGGGTGTGAAGGAATACTCCTTTAATAGTGATTTCAGTGTTGTGAGACCGGGTGTGAAGGAACACTCCTTTAATAGTGATTTCAGTGCGTGTGTGAGCCCGGGTGTGAAGGAACACTCCTTTAATAGTGTTTTCAGTGTGTGTGTGAGCCCAGGTGTGAAGGAACACTCCTTTAATAGTGATTTCAGTGTGTGTGTGAGCCCGGGTGTGAGGGAACACTCCTTTAGCAGTGATTTCAGTGTGTGTGTGAGCCCGGGTGTGAAGGAACACTCCTTTAATAGTGTTTTCTGTGTGTGTGTGAGCCCAGGTGTGAAGGAACACTCCTTTAGCAGTGATTTCAGTGTGTGTGTGAGTCCGAGTGCGAAGGAACAGTCCTTAAATAGTGATTTCAGTGTGAGAGAGTCCGGGTGTGACGGAACAGTCCATAATGGTGATTTTAGTGTGTGTGTGTGTGAGTCCGGGTGTAAAGGAACACTCCTTTAATAGTGATTTCAGTGTGTGTGTGAGCCCGGGTGCGAAGGAACACTCCTTTAATAGTGATTTCAGTGTGTGTGAGTCCGGGTGTGAAGGAACACTCCTTTAATAGTGATTTCAGTGCGTGTGAGCCCGGGTGTGAAGGAACACTCTTTTAAAAGTGATTTCAGTGTGGGTGAGAGTCCGGGTGTGAAGGAACAATCCTTTAATAGTGATTTCAGTGCGTGTGAGCCCGGGTGTGAAGGAACACTCCTTTAAAGGGATTACAGAGTGTGTGAGAGCCGGGTGTGATGGAACACTCCTTTAATAGTGATTTCAGTGTGCGTGAGCCCGGGTGTGAAGGAACACTCCTTTTATAGTGATTTCAGTTTGTGTGTGAGCCCGGGTGTGAAGCAACACTGCTTTAATAGTGATTTCAGTGTGTGTGTGTGAGTCCGGGTGTGAAGGAACACTCCTTTAATAGTGATTTCAGTGTGTGTGAGACCGGGTGTGAAGGAACACTCCTTTAATGTGATTTTAGTGTGTGTGTGTGTGAGTGCGGTGTGAAGGAACACTCCATTAATAGTGATTTCAGTGTGTGTGTGAGCCCGGGTGTGAAGGAACACTCCTTTAACAGTGATTTAAGCGTGTGTGTGGGCCCGGGTGTGAAGGAACACTCCTTTAATAGTGATTTCAGTGTGTGCGTGAGCCCGGGAGTGAAGTAACACTCCTTTAATAGTGATTTCAGTGTGTGTGTGTGAGTCCGGGTGTGAAGGAACACTCCTTTAATAGTGATTTCAGTGTGTGTGAGTCTGGGTGTGAAGGAACACTCCGTTTATAGTGATTTCAGTGTGTGTGTGAGCCTGGGTGTGAAGGAACACTCCTTTAATAGTGATTTCAGAGTGTGTGTGAGTCCGGGTGTGATGGAACACTCCTTTAATAGTGACTTCACTGTGTGTGTGTGTGTGAGCCCAGGTATGAAGGAACAATACTTTAAAAGTGATTTCATTGTGTGTGAGCCCGGGTGTGATGAAACACTCCTTCAATAGTGATTTCAGTGTGTGTGTGAGCCCGGGTGTGAAGGAACACTCCTTTAATAGTGATTTCAGTGTGTGTGAGCCCGGGAGTGATGGAACACTCCTTTAATAGTGATTTCAGTGTGTGTGAGCCCGGGTGAGAAATAACACTCCTTTAATAGTGATTTCAGTGTGTGTGAGCCCGGGTGTGATGGAACACTCCCTTAATAGTGATTTCAGTGTGTGAGAGCCCGGGTGTGAAGGAACACTCCATTAATAGTGATTTCAGTGTGTGCATGTGAGCCCAGGTGTGAAGGAACACTCCTTTAATAGTGATTTCAGTGTGTGTCAGCCCGGGTGTGAAGGAACACTCCTTTTATAGTGATTTCAGTGTGTGTGAGCCCGGGTGTGAAGGAAAACTCCTTTAATAGTGATTTCAGTGTGTGTGAGCCCGGGTGTGAAGCAACACTCCTTTAATAGTTATTTCAGTGTGTGTGAGCCCGGAAATGAAGGAACACCCCTTTAATAGTGATTTCAGTGTGTGTGTGAGCCTGGGTGGGAAGCAACACTCCATTAATAGTGATTTCAGTGTGTGTGTGTGAGTCCGGGTATGATGGAACACTCTTTTAATAGTGATTTCAGTGTGTGTGTGAGGCCGGTTGTGAAGGAAACTCCTTTAATAGTGATTTCAGTGCGTGTGAGTCAGGGTGTGAAGGAAAACTCCTTTAATAGTGATTTCAGTGTGTGTGTGTGAGACCGGGTGTGAAGGAAACTCCTTTAATAGTGATTTCAGTGTGTGTGTGAGCCCGGGTGTGAAGGAACACTCCATTAATAGTGATTTTGGTTTATGCTTGTGAGCACGGGTGTGAAGGAACACTCCTTTAATAGTGATTTCAGTGTGTGTGAGTCCGGGTGTGAAGGAACACTCCTTTAATAGTGATTTCAGTGTTTGTGAGCCCGGGTGTGAAGGAACACTCCTTTAATAGTGATTTCAGTGTGTGTGAGCCCATGTGTGAAGGAACACTCCTTTAATAGTGATTTCAGTGTGTGTGTGAGCCCGGGTGTGAAGGAAAACTCCTTTAATAGTGATTTCAGTGTGTGTGAGCCCAGGTGTGAAGGAACACTCCATTAATAGTGATTTCAGTGTGTGTGTGTGAACCCGGGTGTAAAGGAACACTCCTTTAATAGTGGTTTCAGTGTTTGTGAGTCCGGGTGTGAAGGAACACTCCTTTAAAAGTGATTTCAGTGTGTGTGAGTCCGGGTGTGAAGGAACACTCCTTTAATAGTGATTTCAGTGTGTGTGAGTCCGGGGGTGAAGGAACACTCCTTTAATAGTGATTTCAGTGTGTGTGAGTCCGGGTATGAAGGAACACTCCTTTAATAGTGATTTCAGTGTGTGTGTGAGCCCGGGTGTGAAGGAACACTCCATTAATAGTGATTTCAGTGTGTGTGTGTGAGCCCGGGTGTGAAGGAACACTCCTTTAATAGTGATTTCAGTGTGTGTGAGCCCGGGTGTGAAGGAACACTCCTTTAGTAGTGATTTCAGTGTGTGTGTGAGCCCGGGTGTGAAGGAACACTCCTTTAATAGTGTTATCAGTGTGTGTGTGTGAACCCGGGTGTGAAGGAACACTCCTGTAATAGTGATTTCAGTGTTTGTGTGTGAGCCCGGGTGTGAAGGAACACTCCTTTAAATGTGATTTCAGTGTGTGTGTGTGTCCGGGAGTGAAGGAACACTGCTTTAAAAGTGATTTCAGTGTGTGTGTGAGTCCGGGTGTGAAGGAACACTCCATTAATAGTGATTTCAGTGTGTGTGTGAGCCCGGGTGTGAAGGAATACTCCTTTAATAGTGATTTCAGTGTTGTGAGACCGGGTGTGAAGGAACACTCCTTTAATAGTGATTTCAGTGCGTGTGTGAGCCCGGGTGTGAAGGAACACTCCTTGAATAGTGTTTTCAGTGTGTGTGTGAGCCCAGGTGTGAAGGAACACTCCATTAATAGTGATTTCAGTGTGTGTGTGAGCCCGGGTGTGAGGGAACACTCCTTTAGCAGTGATTTCAGTGTGTGTGTGAGCCCGGGTGTGAAGGAACACTCCTTTAATAGTGTTTTCTGTGTGTGTGTGAGCCCAGGTGTGAAGGAACACTCCTTTAGCAGTGATTTCAGTGTGTGTGTGAGTCCGGGTGCGAAGGAACAGTCCTTAAATAGTGATTTCAGTGTGAGAGAGTCCGGGTGTGACGGAACAGTCCATAATGGTGATTTTAGTGTGTGTGTGTGTGAGTCCGGGTGTAAAGGAACACTCCTTAAATAGTGATTTCAGTGTGTGTGTGAGCCCGGGTGCGAAGGAACACTCCTTTAATAGTGATTTCAGTGTGTGTGAGTCCGGGTGTGAAGGAACACTCCTTTAATAGTGATTTCAGTGCGTGTGAGCCCGGGTGTGAAGGAACACTCTTTTAAAAGTGATTTCAGTGTGGGTGAGAGTCCGGGTGTGAAGGAACAATCCTTTAATAGTGATTTCAGTGCGTGTGAGCCCGGGTGTGAAGGAACACTCCTTTAAAGGGATTACAGAGTGTGTGAGAGCCGGGTGTGATGGAACACTCCTTTAATAGTGATTTCAGTGTGCGTGAGCCCGGGTGTGAAGGAACACTCCTTTTATAGTGATTTCAGTTTGTGTGTGAGCCCGGGTGTGAAGCAACACTGCTTTAATAGTGATTTCAGTGTGTGTGTGTGAGTCCGGGTGTGAAGGAACACTCCTTTAATAGTGATTTCAGTGTGTGTGAGACCGGGTGTGAAGGAACACTCCTTTAATGTGATTTTAGTGTGTGTGTGTGTGAGTGCGGTGTGAAGGAACACTCCATTAATAGTGATTTCAGTGTGTGTGTGAGCCCGGGTGTGAAGGAACACTCCTTTAACAGTGATTTAAGCGTGTGTGTGAGCCCGGGTGTGAAGGAACACTCCTTTAATAGTGATTTCAGTGTGTGCGTGAGCCCGGGAGTGAAGTAACACTCCTTTAATAGTGATTTCAGTGTGTGTGTGTGAGTCCGGGTGTGAAGGAACACTCCTTTAATAGTGATTTCAGTGTGTGTGAGTCTGGGTGTGAAGGAACACTCCGTTTATAGTGATTTCAGTGTGTGTGTGAGCCTGGGTGTGAAGGAACACTCCTTTAATAGTGATTTCAGAGTGTGTGTGAGTCCGGGTGTGATGGAACAGTCCTTTAATAGTGACTTCACTGTGTGTGTGTGTGTGAGCCCAGGTATGAAGGAACAATACTTTAAAAGTGATTTCATTGTGTGTGAGCCCGGGTGTGATGAAACACTCCTTCAATAGTGATTTCAGTGTGTGTGTGAGCCCGGGTGTGAAGGAACACTCCTTTAATAGTGATTTCAGTGTGTGTGAGCCCGGGAGTGATGGAACACTCCTTTAATAGTGATTTCAGTGTGTGTGAGCCCGGGTGAGAAATAACACTCCTTTAATAGTGATTTCAGTGTGTGTGAGCCCGGGTGTGATGGAACACTCCCTTAATAGTGATTTCAGTGTGTGAGAGCCCGGGTGTGAAGGAACACTCCATTAATAGTGATTTCAGTGTGTGCATGTGAGCCCAGGTGTGAAGGAACACTCCTTTAATAGTGATTTCAGTGTGTGTCAGCCCGGGTGTGAAGGAACACTCCTTTTATAGTGATTTCAGTGTGTGTGAGCCCGGGTGTGAAGGAAAACTCCTTTAATAGTGATTTCAGTGTGTGTGAGCCCGGGTGTGAAGCAACACTCCTTTAATAGTTATTTCAGTGTGTGTGAGCCCGGAAATGAAGGAACACCCCTTTAATAGTGATTTCAGTGTGTGTGTGAGCCTGGGTGGGAAGCAACACTCCATTAATAGTGATTTCAGTGTGTGTGTGTGAGTCCGGGTATGATGGAACACTCTTTTAATAGTGATTTCAGTGTGTGTGTGAGGCCGGTTGTGAAGGAAACTCCTTTAATAGTGATTTCAGTGCGTGTGAGTCAGGGTGTGAAGGAAAACTCCTTTAATAGTGATTTCAGTGTGTGTGTGTGAGACCGGGTGTGAAGGAAACTCCTTTAATAGTGATTTCAGTGTGTGTGTGAGCCCGGGTGTGAAGGAACACTCCATTAATAGTGATTTTGGTTTATGCTTGTGAGCACGGGTGTGAAGGAACACTCCTTTAATAGTGATTTCAGTGTGTGTGAGTCCGGGTGTGAAGGAACACTCCTTTAATAGTGATTTCAGTGTTTGTGAGCCCGGGTGTGAAGGAACACTCCTTTAATAGTGATTTCAGTGTGTGTGAGCCCATGTGTGAAGGAACACTCCTTTAATAGTGATTTCAGTGTGTGTGTGAGCCCGGGTGTGAAGGAAAACTCCTTTAATAGTGATTTCAGTGTGTGTGAGCCCAGGTGTGAAGGAACACTCCATTAATAGTGATTTCAGTGTGTGTGTGTGAACCCGGGTGTAAAGGAACACTCCTTTAATAGTGGTTTCAGTGTTTGTGAGTCCGGGTGTGAAGGAACACACCTTTAAAAGTGATTTCAGTGTGTGTGAGTCCGGGTGTGAAGGAACACTCCTTTAATAGTGATTTCAGTGTGTGTGAGTCCGGGGGTGAAGGAACACTCCTTTAATAGTGATTTCAGTGTGTGTGAGTCCGGGTATGAAGGAACACTCCTTTAATCGTGATTTCAGTGTGTGTGTGTGAGCCCGGGAGTGAAGAAACACTCCTTTACTAGTGATTTCAGTGTATGTGAGAGCCCGGGTGTGAAAGAACAATCCTTTAATAGTGATTTCAGTGTGTGTGTGAGCCCGGGTGTGAAGGAACACTTCTTTAATAGTGATTTCAGTGTGTGTGAGGCTGGGTGTGAAGGAACACTCCTTTAATCGTGATTTGTGTGTGTGTGAGCCCGGGTGTGAAGGAACACTCCTTTAATAGTGATTTCAGTGCCCGTGTGAGCCCGGGTGTGAAGGAACACTCCTTTATTAGTGATTTCAGTGTGTGTGTGAACCCGGGTGTGAAGGAACACTCCTTTAAAAGTGATTTCAGTGTGGGTGAGCCTGGTTGTGAAGGAACACTCCTTTAATAGTGATTTCAGAGTGTGTGAGCCCGGGTGTGAAGGAACACTCCTTTAATAGTGATTTCAGTGTGTGTGAGAGTCCGGGTGTAAAGGAACACTCCTTTAATAGTGATTTCATTGTGTGAAAGCCCGGGTGTGAAGGAACACTACTTCAATAGTGATTTCAGGGTTTGTGTGTGAGCCCGGGTGTAAAGGAACACTCCTTTAATAGTGATTTCAGAGTGTGTGTGAGCCCGGGTGTGAAGGAACACTCCTTTAATAGTGATTTCAGTGCATGTGTGAGCACGGGTGTGAAGGAACACTCCTTTAATAGTGATTTCAGTGTGGGTGAGCCTGGGTGCGAAGGAACACTCCTTTAATAGTGATTTCAGAGTGTGTGAGAGTACGGGTGTGAAGGAGCACTCCTTTAATAGTGATTTCAGAGTGTGTGAGCCCGGGTCTGAAGGAACACTCCTTTAATAGTGATTTCTGTGTGTGTGAGAGTCCGGGTGTAAAGGAACACTCCTTTAATAGTGATTTCATTGTGTGAAAGCCCAGGTGTGAAGGAACAATACTTTAATAGTGATTTCAGTGTGTGTGTGTGAGCCCGGGTGTGAAGGAACACTCCTTTAATAGTGATTTCAGTGTGTGTGTGAGCCCGGGTGTGAAGGAACACTCCTTTAATAGTGATTTCAGTGCATGTGTGAGCCCGGGTGTGAAGGAACACTCCTTTAATAGTGATTTCAGTGTGTGTGTGAGCCCGGGTGTGAAGGAACACTCCTTTAATAGTGATTTCAGTGTGTGTGTGTGAGCACGGGTGTGAAGGAACACTCCTTTAATAGTGATTTCAGAGTGTGTGTGTGAGTCCGGGTGTGAAGGAACACTCCTTTAATAGTGATTTCAGTGTGTGTTAGCCCGGGTGTGAAGGAACACTCCTTTATTAGTGATTTCAGTGTGTGTGAGCCCGGGTGTGAAGGAACACTCCTTTAATAGTGAATTCAATGTGTGTGTGAGCCCGGGAGTGAAGGAACACTCCTTTAATAGTGATTTCAGTGTGTGTGTGAGTCCGGGTGTGAAGGAACACTCCTTTAATAGTGATTTCAGTGTATGTGAGCCTGGGTGTGAAGGAACACTCCTTTAATAGTTATTTCAGTGTGTGAGTTCGGGTGTGAAGGAACACTCCTTTTATAGTGATTTCAGTGTGTGTGTGTGAGTCCGGGTGTGAAGTAACACTCCTTTAATAGTGATTTCAGTGTGTGTGAGCCCGGGTGCGAAGGAACAATCCTTTAATAGTGAATTCAGTGTGTGTGTGAGAGCCTGGGAGTGAAGGAACACATCTTTAATAGTGATTTCAGTGTGTGTGTGAGCACGGGTGTGAAGGAACACTCCTTTAATAGTGATTTCAGTGTGTGTGTGTGAGCACGGGTGTGAAGGAACACTCCTTTAATAGTGATTTCAGTGTGTGTGTGTGAGCCCGGGTGTGAAGGAACAATCCATTAATAGTGATTTCAGTGTGTGTGTGTGAGCGTGGGTGAAAAGGAACAATCCATTAATAGTGATTTCAGTGTGTGTGAGCCCGGGTGTGAAGGAACACTCCTTTAATAGTGATTTCAGTGTGTGTGTGAGCCCGGGTGTGATAAAACACTCCTTTAATAGTGATTTCATTGTGTGAGAGCCCTGGTGTAAAGGAACACTCCTTGAATAGTGATTTCACTGTGTGTGAGCCCGGGTGTAAAGGAACACTCCTTTAATAGTGATTTCATTGTGTGAAAGCCCGGGTGTGAACGAACACTCCTTTAATAGTGATTTCAGTGTGTGTGTGTGAGCCCAGGTGTGAAGGAACACACCTTTAATCGTGATTTCACTGTGTGTGAACCCAGGTGTGAAGGAACGCTCCTTTAATAGTGATTTCAGTGTGTGTGTGTGAGCCCAGGTGTGAAGGAACACACCTTTAATCGTGATTTCAGTGTGTGTTGGTGAGCCCGGGAGTGAAGAAAGACTCCTTTACTAGTGATATCAGTGTATGTGAGAGCCCGGGTGTGAAAGAACAATCCTTTAATAGTGATTTCAGTGTGTGTGTGAGCCTGGGTGTGAAGGAACACTTCTTTAATTGTGATTTCAGTGTGTGTGTGTGAGCCCGGGTGTGAAGGAACACTCCTTTAATAGTGATTTCAGTGTGTGTGTGTGAGCCCGGGAGTGAAGAAACACTCCTTTACTAGTGATTTCAGTGTATGTGAGAGCCCGGGTGCGAAAGAACAATCCATTAATAGTGATTTCAGTGTGTGTGTGAGCCCAGGTGTGAAGGAACACTTCTTTAATAGTGATTTCAGAGTATGTGAGGCTGGGTGTGAAGGAACACTCCTTTAATAGTGATTTCAGTGTGTGTGTGAGTCCGGGTGTGAAGGAACACTCCTTTAATAGTGATTTGTGTGTGTGTGAGCGCGGCTGTGAAGGAACACTCCTTTAATAGTGATTTCAGTGTGTGTGTGAGCCCGGGTGTGAAGGAACACTCCTTTAACAGTGATTTAAGCGTGTGTGTGGGCCCGGGTGTGAAGGAACACTCCTTTAATAGTGATTTCAGTGTGTGCGTGAGCCCGGGAGTGAAGTAACACTCCTTTAATAGTGATTTCAGTGTGTGTGTGTGAGTCCGGGTGTGAAGGAACACTCCTTTAATAGTGATTTCAGTGTGTGTGAGTCTGGGTGTGAAGGAACACTCCGTTTATAGTGATTTCAGTGTGTGTGTGAGCCTGGGTGTGAAGGAACACTCCTTTAATAGTGATTTCAGAGTGTGTGTGAGTCCGGGTGTGATGGAACACTCCTTTAATAGTGACTTCACTGTGTGTGTGTGTGTGAGCCCAGGTATGAAGGAACAATACTTTAAAAGTGATTTCATTGTGTGTGAGCCCGGGTGTGATGAAACACTCCTTCAATAGTGATTTCAGTGTGTGTGTGAGCCCGGGTGTGAAGGAACACTCCTTTAATAGTGATTTCAGTGTGTGTGAGCCCGGGAGTGATGGAACACTCCTTTAATAGTGATTTCAGTGTGTGTGAGCCCGGGTGAGAAATAACACTCCTTTAATAGTGATTTCAGTGTGTGTGAGCCCGGGTGTGATGGAACACTCCCTTAATAGTGATTTCAGTGTGTGAGAGCCCGGGTGTGAAGGAACACTCCATTAATAGTGATTTCAGTGTGTGCATGTGAGCCCAGGTGTGAAGGAACACTCCTTTAATAGTGATTTCAGTGTGTGTCAGCCCGGGTGTGAAGGAACACTCCTTTTATAGTGATTTCAGTGTGTGTGAGCCCGGGTGTGAAGGAAAACTCCTTTAATAGTGATTTCAGTGTGTGTGAGCCCGGGTGTGAAGCAACACTCCTTTAATAGTTATTTCAGTGTGTGTGAGCCCGGAAATGAAGGAACACCCCTTTAATAGTGATTTCAGTGTGTGTGTGAGCCTGGGTGGGAAGCAACACTCCATTAATAGTGATTTCAGTGTGTGTGTGTGAGTCCGGGTATGATGGAACACTCTTTTAATAGTGATTTCAGTGTGTGTGTGAGGCCGGTTGTGAAGGAAACTCCTTTAATAGTGATTTCAGTGCGTGTGAGTCAGGGTGTGAAGGAAAACTCCTTTAATAGTGATTTCAGTGTGTGTGTGTGAGACCGGGTGTGAAGGAAACTCCTTTAATAGTGATTTCAGTGTGTGTGTGAGCCCGGGTGTGAAGGAACACTCCATTAATAGTGATTTTGGTTTATGCTTGTGAGCACGGGTGTGAAGGAACACTCCTTTAATAGTGATTTCAGTGTGTGTGAGTCCGGGTGTGAAGGAACACTCCTTTAATAGTGATTTCAGTGTTTGTGAGCCCGGGTGTGAAGGAACACTCCTTTAATAGTGATTTCAGTGTGTGTGAGCCCATGTGTGAAGGAACACTCCTTTAATAGTGATTTCAGTGTGTGTGTGAGCCCGGGTGTGAAGGAAAACTCCTTTAATAGTGATTTCAGTGTGTGTGAGCCCAGGTGTGAAGGAACACTCCATTAATAGTGATTTCAGTGTGTGTGTGTGAACCCGGGTGTAAAGGAACACTCCTTTAATAGTGGTTTCAGTGTTTGTGAGTCCGGGTGTGAAGGAACACTCCTTTAAAAGTGATTTCAGTGTGTGTGAGTCCGGGTGTGAAGGAACACTCCTTTAATAGTGATTTCAGTGTGTGTGAGTCCGGGGGTGAAGGAACACTCCTTTAATAGTGATTTCAGTGTGTGTGAGTCCGGGTATGAAGGAACACTCCTTTAATAGTGATTTCAGTGTGTGTGTGAGCCCGGGTGTGAAGGAACACTCCATTAATAGTGATTTCAGTGTGTGTGTGTGAGCCCGGGTGTGAAGGAACACTCCTTTAATAGTGATTTCAGTGTGTGTGAGCCCGGGTGTGAAGGAACACTCCTTTAGTAGTGATTTCAGTGTGTGTGTGAGCCCGGGTGTGAAGGAACACTCCTTTAATAGTGTTATCAGTGTGTGTGTGTGAACCCGGGTGTGAAGGAACACTCCTGTAATAGTGATTTCAGTGTTTGTGTGTGAGCCCGGGTGTGAAGGAACACTCCTTTAAATGTGATTTCAGTGTGTGTGTGTGTCCGGGAGTGAAGGAACACTGCTTTAAAAGTGATTTCAGTGTGTGTGTGAGTCCGGGTGTGAAGGAACACTCCATTAATAGTGATTTCAGTGTGTGTGTGAGCCCGGGTGTGAAGGAATACTCCTTTAATAGTGATTTCAGTGTTGTGAGACCGGGTGTGAAGGAACACTCCTTTAATAGTGATTTCAGTGCGTGTGTGAGCCCGGGTGTGAAGGAACACTCCTTTAATAGTGTTTTCAGTGTGTGTGTGAGCCCAGGTGTGAAGGAACACTCCATTAATAGTGATTTCAGTGTGTGTGTGAGCCCGGGTGTGAGGGAACACTCCTTTAGCAGTGATTTCAGTGTGTGTGTGAGCCCGGGTGTGAAGGAACACTCCTTTAATAGTGTTTTCTGTGTGTGTGTGAGCCCAGGTGTGAAGGAACACTCCTTTAGCAGTGATTTCAGTGTGTGTGTGAGTCCGGGTGCGAAGGAACAGTCCTTAAATAGTGATTTCAGTGTGAGAGAGTCCGGGTGTGACGGAACAGTCCATAATGGTGATTTTAGTGTGTGTGTGTGTGAGTCCGGGTGTAAAGGAACACTCCTTAAATAGTGATTTCAGTGTGTGTGTGAGCCCGGGTGCGAAGGAACACTCCTTTAATAGTGATTTCAGTGTGTGTGAGTCCGGGTGTGAAGGAACACTCCTTTAATAGTGATTTCAGTGCGTGTGAGCCCGGGTGTGAAGGAACACTCTTTTAAAAGTGATTTCAGTGTGGGTGAGAGTCCGGGTGTGAAGGAACAATCCTTTAATAGTGATTTCAGTGCGTGTGAGCCCGGGTGTGAAGGAACACTCCTTTAAAGGGATTACAGAGTGTGTGAGAGCCGGGTGTGATGGAACACTCCTTTAATAGTGATTTCAGTGTGCGTGAGCCCGGGTGTGAAGGAACACTCCTTTTATAGTGATTTCAGTTTGTGTGTGAGCCCGGGTGTGAAGCAACACTGCTTTAATAGTGATTTCAGTGTGTGTGTGTGAGTCCGGGTGTGAAGGAACACTCCTTTAATAGTGATTTCAGTGTGTGTGAGACCGGGTGTGAAGGAACACTCCTTTAATGTGATTTTAGTGTGTGTGTGTGTGAGTGCGGTGTGAAGGAACACTCCATTAATAGTGATTTCAGTGTGTGTGTGAGCCCGGGTGTGAAGGAACACTCCTTTAACAGTGATTTAAGCGTGTGTGTGAGCCCGGGTGTGAAGGAACACTCCTTTAATAGTGATTTCAGTGTGTGCGTGAGCCCGGGAGTGAAGTAACACTCCTTTAATAGTGATTTCAGTGTGTGTGTGTGAGTCCGGGTGTGAAGGAACACTCCTTTAATAGTGATTTCAGTGTGTGTGAGTCTGGGTGTGAAGGAACACTCCGTTTATAGTGATTTCAGTGTGTGTGTGAGCCTGGGTGTGAAGGAACACTCCTTTAATAGTGATTTCAGAGTGTGTGTGAGTCCGGGTGTGATGGAACACTCCTTTAATAGTGACTTCACTGTGTGTGTGTGTGTGAGCCCAGGTATGAAGGAACAATACTTTAAAAGTGATTTCATTGTGTGTGAGCCCGGGTGTGATGAAACACTCCTTCAATAGTGATTTCAGTGTGTGTGTGAGCCCGGGTGTGAAGGAACACTCCTTTAATAGTGATTTCAGTGTGTGTGAGCCCGGGAGTGATGGAACACTCCTTTAATAGTGATTTCAGTGTGTGTGAGCCCGGGTGAGAAATAACACTCCTTTAATAGTGATTTCAGTGTGTGTGAGCCCGGGTGTGATGGAACACTCCCTTAATAGTGATTTCAGTGTGTGAGAGCCCGGGTGTGAAGGAACACTCCATTAATAGTGATTTCAGTGTGTGCATGTGAGCCCAGGTGTGAAGGAACACTCCTTTAATAGTGATTTCAGTGTGTGTCAGCCCGGGTGTGAAGGAACACTCCTTTTATAGTGATTTCAGTGTGTGTGAGCCCGGGTGTGAAGGAAAACTCCTTTAATAGTGATTTCAGTGTGTGTGAGCCCGGGTGTGAAGCAACACTCCTTTAATAGTTATTTCAGTGTGTGTGAGCCCGGAAATGAAGGAACACCCCTTTAATAGTGATTTCAGTGTGTGTGTGAGCCTGGGTGGGAAGCAACACTCCATTAATAGTGATTTCAGTGTGTGTGTGTGAGTCCGGGTATGATGGAACACTCTTTTAATAGTGATTTCAGTGTGTGTGTGAGGCCGGTTGTGAAGGAAACTCCTTTAATAGTGATTTCAGTGCGTGTGAGTCAGGGTGTGAAGGAAAACTCCTTTAATAGTGATTTCAGTGTGTGTGTGTGAGACCGGGTGTGAAGGAAACTCCTTTAATAGTGATTTCAGTGTGTGTGTGAGCCCGGGTGTGAAGGAACACTCCATTAATAGTGATTTTGGTTTATGCTTGTGAGCACGGGTGTGAAGGAACACTCCTTTAATAGTGATTTCAGTGTGTGTGAGTCCGGGTGTGAAGGAACACTCCTTTAATAGTGATTTCAGTGTTTGTGAGCCCGGGTGTGAAGGAACACTCCTTTAATAGTGATTTCAGTGTGTGTGAGCCCATGTGTGAAGGAACACTCCTTTAATAGTGATTTCAGTGTGTGTGTGAGCCCGGGTGTGAAGGAAAACTCCTTTAATAGTGATTTCAGTGTGTGTGAGCCCAGGTGTGAAGGAACACTCCATTAATAGTGATTTCAGTGTGTGTGTGTGAACCCGGGTGTAAAGGAACACTCCTTTAATAGTGGTTTCAGTGTTTGTGAGTCCGGGTGTGAAGGAACACACCTTTAAAAGTGATTTCAGTGTGTGTGAGTCCGGGTGTGAAGGAACACTCCTTTAATAGTGATTTCAGTGTGTGTGAGTCCGGGGGTGAAGGAACACTCCTTTAATAGTGATTTCAGTGTGTGTGAGTCCGGGTATGAAGGAACACTCCTTTAATCGTGATTTCAGTGTGTGTGTGTGAGCCCGGGAGTGAAGAAACACTCCTTTACTAGTGATTTCAGTGTATGTGAGAGCCCGGGTGTGAAAGAACAATCCTTTAATAGTGATTTCAGTGTGTGTGTGAGCCCGGGGGTGAAGGAACACTTCTTTAATAGTGATTTCAGTGTGTGTGAGGCTGGGTGTGAAGGAACACTCCTTTAATCGTGATTTGTGTGTGTGTGAGCCCGGGTGTGAAGGAACACTCCTTTAATAGTGATTTCAGTGCCCGTGTGAGCCCGGGTGTGAAGGAACACTCCTTTATTAGTGATTTCAGTGTGTGTGTGAACCCGGGTGTGAAGGAACACTCCTTTAAAAGTGATTTCAGTGTGGGTGAGCCTGGTTGTGAAGGAACACTCCTTTAATAGTGATTTCAGAGTGTGTGAGCCCGGGTGTGAAGGAACACTCCTTTAATAGTGATTTCAGTGTGTGTGAGAGTCCGGGTGTAAAGGAACACTCCTTTAATAGTGATTTCATTGTGTGAAAGCCCGGGTGTGAAGGAACACTACTTCAATAGTGATTTCAGGGTTTGTGTGTGAGCCCGGGTGTAAAGGAACACTCCTTTAATAGTGATTTCAGAGTGTGTGTGAGCCCGGGTGTGAAGGAACACTCCTTTAATAGTGATTTCAGTGCATGTGTGAGCACGGGTGTGAAGGAACACTCCTTTAATAGTGATTTCAGTGTGGGTGAGCCTGGGTGCGAAGGAACACTCCTTTAATAGTGATTTCAGAGTGTGTGAGAGTACGGGTGTGAAGGAGCACTCCTTTAATAGTGATTTCAGAGTGTGTGAGCCCGGGTCTGAAGGAACACTCCTTTAATAGTGATTTCTGTGTGTGTGAGAGTCCGGGTGTAAAGGAACACTCCTTTAATAGTGATTTCATTGTGTGAAAGCCCAGGTGTGAAGGAACAATACTTTAATAGTGATTTCAGTGTGTGTGTGTGAGCCCGGGTGTGAAGGAACACTCCTTTAATAGTGATTTCAGTGTGTGTGTGAGCCCGGGTGTGAAGGAACACTCCTTTAATAGTGATTTCAGTGCATGTGTGAGCCCGGGTGTGAAGGAACACTCCTTTAATAGTGATTTCAGTGTGTGTGTGAGCCCGGGTGTGAAGGAACACTCCTTTAATAGTGATTTCAGTGTGTGTGTGTGAGCACGGGTGTGAAGGAACACTCCTTTAATAGTGATTTCAGAGTGTGTGTGTGAGTCCGGGTGTGAAGGAACACTCCTTTAATAGTGATTTCAGTGTGTGTTAGCCCGGGTGTGAAGGAACACTCCTTTATTAGTGATTTCAGTGTGTGTGAGCCCGGGTGTGAAGGAACACTCCTTTAATAGTGAATTCAATGTGTGTGTGAGCCCGGGAGTGAAGGAACACTCCTTTAATAGTGATTTCAGTGTGTGTGTGAGTCCGGGTGTGAAGGAACACTCCTTTAATAGTGATTTCAGTGTATGTGAGCCTGGGTGTGAAGGAACACTCCTTTAATAGTTATTTCAGTGTGTGAGTTCGGGTGTGAAGGAACACTCCTTTTATAGTGATTTCAGTGTGTGTGTGTGAGTCCGGGTGTGAAGTAACACTCCTTTAATAGTGATTTCAGTGTGTGTGAGCCCGGGTGCGAAGGAACAATCCTTTAATAGTGAATTCAGTGTGTGTGTGAGAGCCTGGGAGTGAAGGAACACATCTTTAATAGTGATTTCAGTGTGTGTGTGAGCACGGGTGTGAAGGAACACTCCTTTAATAGTGATTTCAGTGTGTGTGTGTGAGCACGGGTGTGAAGGAACACTCCTTTAATAGTGATTTCAGTGTGTGTGTGTGAGCCCGGGTGTGAAGGAACAATCCATTAATAGTGATTTCAGTGTGTGTGTGTGAGCGTGGGTGAAAAGGAACAATCCATTAATAGTGATTTCAGTGTGTGTGAGCCCGGGTGTGAAGGAACACTCCTTTAATAGTGATTTCAGTGTGTGTGTGAGCCCGGGTGTGATAAAACACTCCTTTAATAGTGATTTCATTGTGTGAGAGCCCTGGTGTAAAGGAACACTCCTTGAATAGTGATTTCACTGTGTGTGAGCCCGGGTGTAAAGGAACACTCCTTTAATAGTGATTTCATTGTGTGAAAGCCCGGGTGTGAACGAACACTCCTTTAATAGTGATTTCAGTGTGTGTGTGTGAGCCCAGGTGTGAAGGAACACACCTTTAATCGTGATTTCACTGTGTGTGAACCCAGGTGTGAAGGAACGCTCCTTTAATAGTGATTTCAGTGTGTGTGTGTGAGCCCAGGTGTGAAGGAACACACCTTTAATCGTGATTTCAGTGTGTGTTGGTGAGCCCGGGAGTGAAGAAAGACTCCTTTACTAGTGATATCAGTGTATGTGAGAGCCCGGGTGTGAAAGAACAATCCTTTAATAGTGATTTCAGTGTGTGTGTGAGCCTGGGTGTGAAGGAACACTTCTTTAATTGTGATTTCAGTGTGTGTGTGTGAGCCCGGGTGTGAAGGAACACTCCTTTAATAGTGATTTCAGTGTGTGTGTGTGAGCCCGGGAGTGAAGAAACACTCCTTTACTAGTGATTTCAGTGTATGTGAGAGCCCGGGTGCGAAAGAACAATCCATTAATAGTGATTTCAGTGTGTGTGTGAGCCCAGGTGTGAAGGAACACTTCTTTAATAGTGATTTCAGAGTATGTGAGGCTGGGTGTGAAGGAACACTCCTTTAATAGTGATTTCAGTGTGTGTGTGAGTCCGGGTGTGAAGGAACACTCCTTTAATAGTGATTTGTGTGTGTGTGAGCGCGGCTGTGAAGGAACACTCCTTTAATAGTGATTTCAGTGCACGTGTGAGCCCGGGTGTGAAGGAACACTCCTTTAATAGTGATTTCAGTGTGTGTGTGAGCCCGGGTGTGAAGGAACACTCCTTTAATAGTGATTTCAGTGTGGGTGAGCCTGGGTGTGATGGAACACTCCTTTAATAGTGATTTCAGAGTGTGTGAGAGTCCGGGTTTGAAGGAGCACTCCTTTAATAGTGATTTCAGAGTGCGTGAGCCCGGGTGTGAAGGAACACTCCTTTAATAGTGATTTCAGTGTGTGTGAGAGTCCGGGAGTAAAGGAACACTCCTTTAATATTGATTTCATTGTGTGAAAGCCCGGGTGTGAAGGAACACTACTTTAATAGTGATTTCAGTGTTTGTGTGTGAGCCCGGGTGTGAAGGAACACTCCTTAAATAGTGATTTCAGTGCATGTGTGAGCACGGGTGTGAAGGAACACTCCTTTAATAGTGATTTCAGTGCGTGTGTGAGCCCGGGTGTGAAGGAACACTCCTTTAATAGTGATTTCAGTGTGTGTGTGAGCCCGGGTGTGAAGGAACACTCCTTTAATAGTGATTTCAGTGTGTGTGTGTGAGCACGGGTGTGAAGGAACACTCCTTTAACAGTGATTTCAGAGTGTGTGTGTGAGTCCGGGTGTGAAGGAACACTCCTTTAATAGTGATTTCAGTGTGTGTGTGTGAGTCCGTGTGTGAAGGAACACTCCTTTAATAGTGATTTCAGTGTGTGTGTGAGTCCGGGTGTGAAGGAACACTCCATTAATAGTCATTTCAGTGTGTGTGAGTCCGGGAGTGAAGGAACACTCCTTTAATAGTGATTTCAGTGTGTGTGAGTCCGGGTGTGAAGGAACACTCCTTTAATAGTGATTTCAGTGTGTGTGAGTCCGGCTGTGAAGGAACACGCCTCTAATAGTGATTTAAGTGTGTGTGTGAGTCCGGGTGTGAAGGAACACTCCTTTAATAGTGAATTCAATGTGTGTGTGAGCCCGGGCGTGAAGGAACACTCCTTTAATAGTGATTTCAGTGTGTGTGAGACCGGGTGTGAAGGAACACTCCTTCAATAGTGATTTCAGTGTGTGTGTGTGAGTACGGGTGTGAAGGAACACTCCTTTAATAGTGATTTCAGTGTGTGTGAGCTCGGGTGTGAAGGAACACGCCTCTAATAGTGATTTCAGTGTGTGTGTGAGTCCGGGTGTGAAGGAACACTCCTTTAATAGTGATTTCAGTGTGTGTGAGTGCGGGTGTGATGGAACACTCCTTTAATAGTGATTTCAGTGTGTGTGAGCCCGGGTGTGAAGGAACACTCCTTTAATAGTGATTTCAGTGTGTGTGTGAGCCCGGGTGTGAAGGAACACTCCTTTACTAGTGATTTCAGTGTATGTGAGCATGGGTGTGAAGGAACACTCCTTTAATAGTGATTTCAGTGTGTGTGTGAGTCCGGGTGTGAAGGAACACTCCTTTAATTGTGATTTCAGTGTGTGTGTGAGTCCGGGTCTGAAGGAACACTCCTTTAATAGTGATTTCAGTGTGTGTGAGCCCGGGTGTGATAGAACACTCCTTTAATAGTGAATTCAGTGTGTGTGTGAGCGCCTGGGAGTGAAGGAACACTTCTTTAATAGTGATTTCAGTTTGTGTGAGCTCTTGTGTGAAGGAACGCTCCTTTAAGAGTGATTTCAGTGTGTGTGTGTGTGAGTCCGGGTGTGAAGGAACACTCCTTTAATAGTGATTTCAGTGTGTGTGTGTGAGCCCGGGTGTCAAGGAACATTGCTTTAATAGTGATTTCAGTGTGTGTGTGTGAGCCCGGGTGTGAAGGAACAATCCTTTAATAGTGATTTCAGTGTGTGTGTGTGAGCCTGGGTGTGAAGGAACAATCCATTAATAGTAATTTCAGTGTGTGTGTGAGCCCGGGTGTGAAGGAACACTCCTTTAATAGTGATTTCAGTGTGTGTGTGAGCCCGGGTGCGATAAAACACTCCTTTAATAGTGATTTCATTGTGTGAGAGCCCGGGTGTGAAGGAACACTCCTTTAATAGTGATATTCATTTTGTGAAAGCCCGGGTGTGAAGGAACACTCCTTTAATAGTGATTTCAGTGTGTGTGTGTGAGCCCGGGTGTGAAGGAACACTACTTTAATAGTGATTTCACTGTGTGTGAACCCAGGTGTGAAGGAACACTGCTTTAATAGTGATTTCAGTGTGTGTGAGTCCGGGTGTGAAGGAACACGCCTCTAATAGTGATTTGAGTGTGTGTGTGAGTCCTGGTGTGAAGGAACACTCCTTTAATAGTGATTTCAGTGTGTGTGAGTCCGGGTATGAAGGAACACTCCTTTAATAGTGATTTCAGTGTGTGTGTGAGCCCGGGTGTGAAGGAAGACTCCTTTAATAGTGATTTCAGTTTGTGTGTGTGAGCCCGGCTGTGAAGGAACACTCCATTAATAGTGATTTCAGTGTGTGTGTGTGTGAGTCCGGGTGTGAAGGAACACTCCATTAATGGTGATTTCAGTGTGTGTGTGAGAGCCCGGGTGTGAAGGAACACTCCATTAATAGTGCTTTCAGTGTGTGCGTGTGAGCACGGGTGTGGAGGAACACTCCTTTAATAGCGATTTCAGTGTGTGTGTGATCCCGGGTGTAAAGGAACACTCCTTTAATAGTGATTTCAGTGTGTGTGAGTCCGGGTGTGAAGGAACACTCCTTTAATAGTGATTTCAGTGTCTGTGAGTCCGGGTGTGAAGGAACACTCCTTTAATAGTGATTTCAGTGCGTGTGTAAGCCCGGGTGTGAAGGAACACTCCTTTAATAGTGATTTCAGTGTGTGTGTGAGCCCGGGTGTGAAGGAACACTACATTAATAGTGATTTCAGTGTGTGTGTGTGAGCCCGGGTGTGAAGGAACACTCCTTTAATAGTGATTTCAGTGTGTGTGAGCCCGGGTGTGAAGGAACACTCCTTTAGTAGTGATTTCAGTGTGTGTGTGAGCCCGGGTGTGAAGGAACACTCCTTTAATAGTGTTATCAGTGTGTGTGTGTGAACCCGGGTGTGAAGGAACACTCCTGTAATAGTGATTTCAGTGTTTGTGTGTGAGCCCGGGTGTGAAGGAACACTCCTTTAAATGTGATTTCTGTGTGTGTGTGTGTCCGGGAGTGAAGGAACACTGCTTTAAAAGTGATTTCAGTGTGTGTGTGAGTCCGGGTGTGAAGGAACACTCCATTAATAGTGATTTCAGTGTGTGTGTGAGCCCGGGTGTGAAGGAATACTCCTTTAATAGTGATTTCAGTGTTGTGAGACCGGGTGTGAAGGAACACTCCTTTAATAGTGATTTCAGTGCGTGTGTGAGCCCGGGTGTGAAGGAACACTCCTTTAATAGTGTTTTCAGTGTGTGTGTGAGCCCAGGTGTGAAGGAACACTCCTTTAATAGTGATTTCAGTGTGTGTGTGAGCCCGGGTGTGAGGGAACACTCCTTTAGCAGTGATTTCAGTGTGTGTGTGAGCCCGGGTGTGAAGGAACACTCCTTTAATAGTGTTTTCTGTGTGTGTGTGAGCCCAGGTGTGAAGGAACACTCCTTTAGCAGTGATTTCAGTGTGTGTGTGAGTCCGGGTGCGAAGGAACAGTCCTTAAATAGTGATTTCAGTGTGAGAGAGTCCGGGTGTGACGGAACAGTCCATAATGGTGATTTTAGTGTGTGTGTGTGTGAGTCCGGGTGTAAAGGAACACTCCTTTAATAGTGATTTCAGTGTGTGTGTGAGCCCGGGTGCGAAGGAACACTCCTTTAATAGTGATTTCAGTGTGTGTGAGTCCGGGTGTGAAGGAACACTCCTTTAATAGTGATTTCAGTGCGTGTGAGCCCGGGTGTGAAGGAACACTCTTTTAAAAGTGATTTCAGTGTGGGTGAGAGTCCGGGTGTGAAGGAACAATCCTTTAATAGTGATTTCAGTGCGTGTGAGCCCGGGTGTGAAGGAACACTCCTTTAAAGGGATTACAGAGTGTGTGAGAGCCGGGTGTGATGGAACACTCCTTTAATAGTGATTTCAGTGTGCGTGAGCCCGGGTGTGAAGGAACACTCCTTTTATAGTGATTTCAGTTTGTGTGTGAGCCCGGGTGTGAAGCAACACTGCTTTAATAGTGATTTCAGTGTGTGTGTGTGAGTCCGGGTGTGAAGGAACACTCCTTTAATAGTGATTTCAGTGTGTGTGAGACCGGGTGTGAAGGAACACTCCTTTAATGTGATTTTAGTGTGTGTGTGTGTGAGTGCGGTGTGAAGGAACACTCCATTAATAGTGATTTCAGTGTGTGTGTGAGCCCGGGTGTGAAGGAACACTCCTTTAACAGTGATTTAAGAGTGTGTGTGAGCCCGGGTGTGAAGGAACACTCCTTTAATAGTGATTTCAGTGTGTGCGTGAGCCCGGGAGTGAAGTAACACTCCTTTAATAGTGATTTCAGTGTGTGTGTGTGAGTCCGGGTGTGAAGGAACACTCCTTTAATAGTGATTTCAGTGTGTGTGAGTCTGGGTGTGAAGGAACACTCCGTTTATAGTGATTTCAGTGTGTGTGTGAGCCTGGGTGTGAAGGAACACTCCTTTAATAGTGATTTCAGAGTGTGTGTGAGTCCGGGTGTGATGGAACACTCCTTTAATAGTGACTTCACTGTGTGTGTGTGTGTGAGCCCAGGTATGAAGGAACAATACTTTAAAAGTGATTTCATTGTGTGTGAGCCCGGGTGTGATGAAACACTCCTTCAATAGTGATTTCAGTGTGTGTGTGAGCCCGGGTGTGAAGGAACACTCCTTTAATAGTGATTTCAGTGTGTGTGAGCCCGGGAGTGATGGAACACTCCTTTAATAGTGATTTCAGTGTGTGTGAGCCCGGGTGAGAAATAACACTCCTTTAATAGTGATTTCAGTGTGTGTGAGCCCGGGTGTGATGGAACACTCCCTTAATAGTGATTTCAGTGTGTGAGAGCCCGGGTGTGAAGGAACACTCCATTAATAGTGATTTCAGTGTGTGCATGTGAGCCCAGGTGTGAAGGAACACTCCTTTAATAGTGATTTCAGTGTGTGTCAGCCCGGGTGTGAAGGAACACTCCTTTTATAGTGATTTCAGTGTGTGTGAGCCCGGGTGTGAAGGAAAACTCCTTTAATAGTGATTTCAGTGTGTGTGAGCCCGGGTGTGAAGCAACACTCCATTAATAGTGATTTCAGTGTGTGTGTGTGAGTCCGGGTATGATGGAACACTCTTTTAATAGTGATTTCAGTGTGTGTGTGAGGCCGGTTGTGAAGGAAACTCCTTTAATAGTGATTTCAGTGCGTGTGAGTCAGGGTGTGAAGTAAAACTCCTTTAATAGTGATTTCAGTGTGTGTGTGTGAGACCGGGTGTGAAGGAAACTCCTTTAATAGTGATTTCAGTGTGTGTGTGAGCCCGGGTGTGAAGGAACACTCCATTAATAGTGATTTTGGTTTATGCTTGTGAGCACGGGTGTGAAGGAACACTCCTTTAATAGTGATTTCAGTGTGTGTGAGTCCGGGTGTGAAGGAACACTCCTTTAATAGTGATTTCAGTGTTTGTGAGCCCGGGTGTGAAGGAACACTCCTTTAATAGTGATTTCAGTGTGTGTGAGCCCATGTGTGAAGGAACACTCCTTTAATAGTGATTTCAGTGTGTGTGTGAGCACGGGTGTGAAGGAAAACTCCTTTAATAGTGATTTCAGTGTGTGTGAGCCCAGGTGTGAAGGAACACTCCATTAATAGTGATTTCAGTGTGTGTGTGTGAACCCGGGTGTAAAGGAACACTCCTTTAATAGTGGTTTCAGTGTGTGTGTGAGCCCGGGTGTGAAGGAACACTCCTTCAATAGTGATATCGGTGTGTGTGTGTGAACCCGGGTGTGAAGGAACACTCCTTTAATAGTGATTTCAGAGTTTGTGTGTGAGCCCGGGTGTGAAGGAACACTCCTTTAATTGTGATTTCAGTGTGTGTGTGAGTCCGGGAGTGAAGGAACACTCCTTTAATAGTGATTTCAGTGTATGTGAGAGCCCGGCTGTGAAGGAACACTCCTTTAATAGTGATTTCAGTGTGTGTGAGTCCGGGTGTGAAGGAACACTCCTTTAATAGTGATTTCAGTGTGTATGTGAGCCTGGGTGTGAAGGAACACTCCTTTAATAGTGACATCACTGTGTGTGTGTGTGTGAGCGCAGGTATGAAAGAACACTCCTTTAAAAGTGATTTCATTGTGTGTGAGCCCGGGAGTGATGAAACACTCCTTTAATAGTGATTTCAGTGTGTGTGTGAGCACGGGTGTAAAGGAACACTCCTTTAATAGTGATTTCAGTGTGTGTGAGCCTGGGTGTGATGGAACACTCCTTTAATAGTGATTTCAGTGTGTGTGAGCACGGGTGAGAAGGAACACTCCTTTAATAGTGATTTCGGTGTGTGTGAGCACGGGTGTGATGGAACACTCCCTTAATAGTGATTTCAGTGTGTGTGAGCGCGGGTGTGAAGGAACACTCCTTTAATAGTGATTTCAGTGTGTGCATGTGAGCCCAGATGTGAAAAAACACTCCTTTAATAGAGATATCAGTGTGTGTGAGCCCGGGTGTGAAGGAACACTCCTTTAATAGTGATTTCAGTGTGTGTGAGCACGGGTGTGATGGAACACTCCCTTAATAGTGATTTCAGTGTGTGTGGTCTCGGGTGTGAAGGAACACTCCTTTAATAGTGATTTCAGAGTGCGTGTGTGAGCCCGGGAGTGAAGGAACACTCCTTTAATAGTGATTTCAGAGTGTGCGTGAGTCCGGGTGTGAAGGAACACTCCTTTAATAGTGATTTCAGTGTATGTGAGCGTGTGTGTGAAGGAACACCCGTTTAATAGTGATTTCAGTGTGTGTGTGTGAGCCCGGGTGTGAAGGAAGACTCCTTTAATAGTGATTTCAGTGTGTCTGTATGAGCACGGGTGTGAAGGAACACTCCTTTAATAGTGATTTCAGAGTGTGTGTGTGAGTCCGGGTGTGAAGGAACACTCCTTTAATAGTGATTTCAGTGTGTGTGTGTGAGCCCGGGTGTGAAGGAACACTCCTTTAATAGTGATTTCAGTGTGTGTGTGTGAGTCCGGGTGTGAAGGAACACTCCTTTAATAGTGATTTCAGTGTGTGTGTGAGTCCGGGTGTGAAGGAACACTCCTTTAATAGTGATTTCAGTGTGTGTGAGCCCGGGTGTGAAGGAACACTCCATTAATAGTGATTTCAGTGTGTGTGTGTGAGCCCGGGTGTGAAGGAACACTCCTTTAATAGTGATTTCAGTGTGTGCATGTGAGCCCAGGTGTGAAGGAACACTCCTTTAATAGTGATTTCAGTGTGTGTGAGCCCAGGTGCGAAGGAACACTCCTTTAATAGTGATTTCAGTGTTTGTGTGTGAGCCCGGGTGTGAAGGAACACTCCTTTAATAGTGATTTCAGTGTGTGTGAGTCCGGGTGTGAAGGAACACTCCTTTAATAGTGATTTCAGTGTGTGTGAGTACGGGGGTGAAGGAACACGCCTCTAATAGTGATTTGAGTGTGTGTGTGAGTCCGGGTGTGAAGGAACACGCCTCTAATAGTGATTTGAGTGTGTGTGTGAGTCCGGGTGTGAAGGAACACTCCTTTAATAGTGATTTCAGTGTGTGTGAGTCCGGGTGAGATGGAACACTCCTTTAATAGTGATTTAAGTGTGTGTGAGCCCGGGTGTGAAGGAACACTCCTTTAATTGTGATTTCAGTGTTTGTGTGAGCCCGGGTGTGAAGGAACACTCCTTTAATAGTGATTTCAGTGTGTGTGTGATCCCGGGTGCGATGGAACACTCCTTTAACAGTGATTTCAGTGTGTGTGAGCACGGTTGTGAAGGAACACTCCTTTAATAGTGAATTCAGTGTGTGTGTGAGCCCGGGAGTGAAGGAACACTCCTTTAATAGTGATTTCAGTGTGTGTTTTAGCCCGGGCGTGAAGGAACACTCCTTTAATAGTGATTTCAGTGTGTGTGGTCCCGGGTGTGAAGGAACACTCCTTTAATAGTGATTTCAGTGTGTGTGTGTGAGAACGGGTGTGAAGGAACACTCCTTTAATAGTGATTTCAGAGTGTTTGTGTGAGTCCGGGTGTGAAGGAACACTCCTTTAATAGTGATTTCAGTGTGTGTGTGTGAGCCCGGGTGTGAAGGAACACTCCTTTAATAGTGATTTCAGTGTGTGTGAGCCCGGGTGTGAAGGAACACTCCTTTAATAGTGATTTCAGTGTGTGTGAGCCCGGGTGTGAAGGAACACTCCTTTAATAGTGATTTCAGTGTGTTTGAGCCCGGGAGTGAAGGAACACTCCTTTAATAGTTATTTCAGTGTGTGTGAGCCCGGGTGTGAAGGAACACTCCTTTAATAGTGATTTCAGTGTGTGTGTGTGAGCCCGGGTGTGAAGGAACACTCCTTTAATAGTGATTTCAGTGTGTGCATGTGAGCCCAGGTGTGAAGGAACACTCCTTTAATAGTGATTTCAGTGTGTGTGAGCCCAGGTGCGAAGGAACACTCCTTTAATAGTGATTTCAGTGTGTGTGAGTCCGGGTGTGAAGGAACACTCCTTTAATAGTGATTTCAGTGTGTGTGAGTACGGGGGTGAAGGAACACGCCTCTAATAGTGATTTGAGTGTGTGTGTGAGTCCGGGTGTGAAAGAACACGCCTCTAATAGTGATTTGAGTGTGTGTGTGAGTCCGGGTGTGAAGGAACACTCCTTTAATAGTGATTTCAGTGTGTGTGAGTCCGGGTGAGATGGAACACTCCTTTAATAGTGATTTAAGTGTGTGTGAGCCCGGGTGTGAAGGAACACTCCTTTAATTGTGATTTCAGTGTTTGTGTGAGCCCGGGTGTGAAGGAACACTCCTTTAATAGTGATTTCAGTGTGTGTGTGATCCCGGGTGCGATGGAACACTCCTTTAACAGTGATTTCAGTGTGTGTGAGCACGGTTGTGAAGGAACACTCCTTTAATAGTGAATTCAGTGTGTGTGTGAGCCCGGGAGTGAAGGAACACTCCTTTAATAGTGATTTCAGTGTGTGTTTTAGCCCGGGCGTGAAGGAACACTCCTTTAATAGTGATTTCAGTGTGTGTGGTCCCGGGTGTGAAGGAACACTCCTTTAATAGTGATTTCAGTGTGTGTGTTTGAGAACGGGTGTGAAGGAACACTCCTTTTATAGTGATTTCAGAGTGTTTGTGTGAGTCCGGGTGTGAAGGAACACTCCTTTAATAGTGATTTCAGTGTGTGTGTGTGAGCCCGGGTGTGAAGGAACACTCCTTTAATAGTGATTTCAGTGTGTGTGAGCCCGGGTGTGAAGGAACACTCCTTTAATAGTGATTTCAGTGTGTGTGAGCCCGGGTGTGAAGGAACACTCCTTTAATAGTGATTTCAGTGTGTTTGAGCCCGGGAGTGAAGGAACACTCCTTTAATAGTTATTTCAGTGTGTGTGAGCCCGGGTGTGAAGGAACACTCCTTTAATAGTGATTTCAGTGTGTGTGTGTGAGCCCGGGTGTGAAGGAACACTCCTTTAATAGTGATTTCAGTGTGTGCATGTGAGCCCAGGTGTGAAGGAACACTCCTTTAATAGTGATTTCAGTGTGTGTGAGCCCAGGTGCGAAGGAACACTCCTTTAATAGTGATTTCAGTGTGTGTGAGTCCGGGTGTGAAGGAACACTCCTTTAATAGTGATTTCAGTGTGTGTGAGTACGGGGGTGAAGGAACACGCCTCTAATAGTGATTTGAGTGTGTGTGTGAGTCCGGGTGTGAAGGAACACGCCTCTAATAGTGATTTGAGTGTGTGTGTGAGTCCGGGTGTGAAGGAACACTCCTTTAATAGTGATTTCAGTGTGTGTGAGTCCGGGTGAGATGGAACACTCCTTTAATAGTGATTTAAGTGTGTGTGAGCCCGGGTGTGAAGGAACACTCCTTTAATTGTGATTTCAGTGTTTGTGTGAGCCCGGGTGTGAAGGAACACTCCTTTAATAGTGATTTCAGTGTGTGTGTGATCCCGGGTGCGATGGAACACTCCTTTAACAGTGATTTCAGTGTGTGTGAGCCCGGTTGTGAAGGAACACTCCTTTAATAGTGAATTCAGTGTGTGTGTGAGCCCGGGAGTGAAGGAACACTCCTTTAATAGTGATTTCACTGTGTGTTTTAACCCGGGCGTGAAGGAACACTCCTTTAATAGTGATTTCAGTGTGTGTGGTCCCGGGTGTGAAGGAACACTCCTTTAATAGTGATTTCAGTGTGTGTGTGTGAGCACGGGTGTGAAGGAACACTCCTTTAATAGTGATTTCAGAGTGTGTGTGTGAGTCCGGGTGTGAAGGAACACTCCTTTAATAGTGATTTCAGTGTGTGTGTGTGAGCCCGGGTGTGAAGGAACACTCCTTTAATAGTGATTTCAGTGTGTGTGTGTGAGACCGGGTGTGAAGGAACACTCCTTTAATAGTGATTTCAGTGTGTGTGTGAGTCCGGGTGTGAAGGAACACTCCTTTAATAGTGATTTCAGTGTGTGTGATCCCGGGTTTGAAGGAACACTCCATTAATAGTGATTTCAGTGTGTGTGTGTGAGCCCGGGTGTGAAGGAACACTCCTTTAATAGTTATTTCAGTGTGTGTGAGCCGGGGTGTGAAGGAACACTCCTTTAATAGTGATTTCAGTGTGTGTGTGAGCCCGGGTGTGAAGGAACACTCCTTTAATAGTGATATCAGTGTGTGTGTGTGAACCCGGGTGTGAAGGAACAGTCCTTTATTAGTGATTTCAGTGTGTGTGTGAGCCCAGGTAAGAAGGAACACTCCATTAATAGTGATTTCAGTTTGTGTATGAGTCCTTGTGTGAAATAACACTCCTTTAATAGTGATATCGGTGTGTGTGTGTGAACACGGGTTTGAAGGAACACTCCTTAAATAGTGATTTCAGTGTGTGCATGTGAGCCCAGGTGTGAAGGAACACTCCTTTAATAGTGATTTCAGTGTGTGTGAGCCCAGGTGCGAAGGAACACTCCTTTAATAGTGATTTCAGTGTGTGTGTCCGGGTTTGAAGGAACACTCCTTTAATAGTGATTTCAGTGTGTGTGAGTACGGGGGTGAAGGAACACGCCTCTAATAGTGATTTGAGTGTGTGTGTGAGTCCGGGTGTGAAGGAACACTCCTTTAATAGTGATTTCAGTGTGTGTGAGTCCGGGTGAGATGGAACACTACTTTATTAGTGATTTCAGTGTGTGTGAGCCGGGGTGTGAAGGAACACTCCTTTAATTGTGATTTCAGTGTTTGTGTGAGCCCGGGTGTGAAGGAACACTCCTTTAATAGTGATTTCAGTGTGTGTGTGATCCCGGGTGGGATGGAACACTCCTTTAATAGTGATTTCAGTGTGTGTGAGCCCGGTTGTGAAGGAACACTCCTTTAATAGTGAATTCAGTGTGTGTGTGAGCCCGGGAGTGAAGGAACACTCCTTTAATAGTGATTTCAGTGTGTGTTTTAGCCCGGGCGTGAAGGAACACTCCTTTAATAGTGATTTCAGTGTGTGTGGTCCCGGGTGTGAAGGAACACTCCTTTAATAGTGATTTCAGTGTGTGTGTGTGAGCACGGGTGTGAAGGAACACTCCTTTAATAGTGATTTCAGAGTTTGTGTGTGAGTCCGGGTGTGAAGGAACACTCCTTTAATAGTGATTTCAGTGTGTGTGTGTGAGCCCGGGTGAGAAGGAACACTCCTTTAATAGTGATTTCAGTGTGTGTGTGTGAGTCCGGGTGTGAAGGAACACTCCTTTAATAGTGATTTCAGTGTGTGTGTGAGTCCGGGTGTGAAGGAACACTCCTTTAATAGTGATTTCAGTGTGTGTGAGCCCGGGTTTGAAGGAACACTCCATTAATAGTGATTTCAGTGTGTGTGTGTGAGCCCGGGTGTGAAGGAACACTCCTTTAATAGTTATTTCAGTCTGCGTGAGCCCGGGTGTGAAGGAACACTCCTTTAATAGTGATTTCAGTGTGTGTGTGAGCCCGGGTGTGAAGGAACACTCCTTTAATAGTGATTTCAGTGTGTGTGTGAGCCCGGGTGTGAAGGAACACTCCTTTAATAGTGATATCAGTGTGTGTGTGTGAACCCGGGTGTGAAGGAACACTCCTTTATTAGTGATTTCAGTCTGTGTGTGAGCCCGGGTGAGAAGGAACACTCCTTTAATAGTGATTTCAGTGTGTATGTGAGCCTGGGTGTGAAGGAACACTCCTTTAATAGTGACATCACTGTGTGTGTGTGTGTGAGCGCAGGTATGAAAGAACACTCCTTTAAAAGTGATTTCATTGTGTGTGAGCCCGGGAGTGATGAAACACTCCTTTAATAGTGATTTCAGTGTGTGTGTGAGCACGGGTGTAAAGGAACACTCCTTTAATAGTGATTTCAGTGTGTGTGAGCCTGGGTGTGATGGAACACTCCTTTAATAGTGATTTCAGTGTGTGTGAGCACGGGTGAGAAGGAACACTCCTTTAATAGTGATTTCGGTGTGTGTGAGCACGGGTGTGATGGAACACTCCCTTAATAGTGATTTCAGTGTGTGTGAGCGCGGGTGTGAAGGAACACTCCTTTAATAGTGATTTCAGTGTGTGCATGTGAGCCCAGATGTGAAAAAACACTCCTTTAATAGAGATATCAGTGTGTGTGAGCCCGGGTGTGAAGGAACACTCCTTTAATAGTGATTTCAGTGTGTGTGAGCACGGGTGTGATGGAACACTCCCTTAATAGTGATTTCAGTGTGTGTGGTCTCGGGTGTGAAGGAACACTCCTTTAATAGTGATTTCAGAGTGCGTGTGTGAGCCCGGGAGTGAAGGAACACTCCTTTAATAGTGATTTCAGAGTGTGCGTGAGTCCGGGTGTGAAGGAACACTCCTTTAATAGTGATTTCAGTGTATGTGAGCGTGTGTGTGAAGGAACACCCGTTTAATAGTGATTTCAGTGTGTGTGTGTGAGCCCGGGTGTGAAGGAAGACTCCTTTAATAGTGATTTCAGTGTGTGTGTATGAGCACGGGTGTGAAGGAACACTCCTTTAATAGTGATTTCAGAGTGTGTGTGTGAGTCCGGGTGTGAAGGAACACTCCTTTAATAGTGATTTCAGTGTGTGTGTGTGAGCCCGGGTGTGAAGGAACACTCCTTTAATAGTGATTTCAGTGTGTGTGTGTGAGTCCGGGTGTGAAGGAACACTCCTTTAATAGTGATTTCAGTGTGTGTGTGAGTCCGGGTGTGAAGGAACACTCCTTTAATAGTGATTTCAGTGTGTGTGAGCCCGGGTGTGAAGGAACACTCCATTAATAGTGATTTCAGTGTGTGTGTGTGAGCCCGGGTGTGAAGGAACACTCCTTTAATAGTGATTTCAGTGTGTGCATGTGAGCCCAGGTGTGAAGGAACACTCCTTTAATAGTGATTTCAGTGTGTGTGAGCCCAGGTGCGAAGGAACACTCCTTTAATAGTGATTTCAGTGTTTGTGTGTGAGCCCGGGTGTGAAGGAACACTCCTTTAATAGTGATTTCAGTGTGTGTGAGTCCGGGTGTGAAGGAACACTCCTTTAATAGTGATTTCAGTGTGTGTGAGTA
Organism: Cetorhinus maximus; assembly: GCF_964194155.1. NCBI lineage: Eukaryota > Metazoa > Chordata > Chondrichthyes > Lamniformes > Cetorhinidae > Cetorhinus > Cetorhinus maximus. The sequence goes on from NW_027596613.1 coordinate 130,207, forward strand.
CGGGGGTGAAGGAACACGCCTCTAATAGTGATTTGAGTGTGTGTGTGAGTCCGGGTGTGAAGGAACACGCCTCTAATAGTGATTTGAGTGTGTGTGTGAGTCCGGGTGTGAAGGAACACTCCTTTAATAGTGATTTCAGTGTGTGTGAGTCCGGGTGAGATGGAACACTCCTTTAATAGTGATTTAAGTGTGTGTGAGCCCGGGTGTGAAGGAACACTCCTTTAATTGTGCTTTCAGTGTTTGTGTGAGCCCGGGTGTGAAGGAACACTCCTTTAATAGTGATTTCAGTGTGTGTGTGATCCCGGGTGCGATGGAACACTCCTTTAACAGTGATTTCAGTGTGTGTGAGCACGGTTGTGAAGGAACACTCCTTTAATAGTGAATTCAGTGTGTGTGTGAGCCCGGGAGTGAAGGAACACTCCTTTAATAGTGATTTCAGTGTGTGTTTTAGCCCGGGCGTGAAGGAACACTCCTTTAATAGTGATTTCAGTGTGTGTGGTCCCGGGTGTGAAGGAACACTCCTTTAATAGTGATTTCAGTGTGTGTGTGTGAGAACGGGTGTGAAGGAACACTCCTTTAATAGTGATTTCAGAGTGTTTGTGTGAGTCCGGGTGTGAAGGAACACTCCTTTAATAGTGATTTCAGTGTGTGTGTGTGAGCCCGGGTGTGAAGGAACACTCCTTTAATAGTGATTTCAGTGTGTGTGAGCCCGGGTGTGAAGGAACACTCCTTTAATAGTGATTTCAGTGTGTGTGAGCCCGGGTGTGAAGGAACACTCCTTTAATAGTGATTTCAGTGTGTTTGAGCCCGGGAGTGAAGGAACACTCCTTTAATAGTTATTTCAGTGTGTGTGAGCCCGGGTGTGAAGGAACACTCCTTTAATAGTGATTTCAGTGTGTGTGTGTGAGCCCGGGTGTGAAGGAACACTCCTTTAATAGTGATTTCAGTGTGTGCATGTGAGCCCAGGTGTGAAGGAACACTCCTTTAATAGTGATTTCAGTGTGTGTGAGCCCAGGTGCGAAGGAACACTCCTTTAATAGTGATTTCAGTGTGTGTGAGTCCGGGTGTGAAGGAACACTCCTTTAATAGTGATTTCAGTGTGTGTGAGTACGGGGGTGAAGGAACACGCCTCTAATAGTGATTTGAGTGTGTGTGTGAGTCCGGGTGTGAAGGAACACGCCTCTAATAGTGATTTGAGTGTGTGTGTGAGTCCGGGTGTGAAGGAACACTCCTTTAATAGTGATTTCAGTGTGTGTGAGTCCGGGTGAGATGGAACACTCCTTTAATAGTGATTTAAGTGTGTGTGAGCCCGGGTGTGAAGGAACACTCCTTTAATTGTGATTTCAGTGTTTGTGTGAGCCCGGGTGTGAAGGAACACTCCTTTAATAGTGATTTCAGTGTGTGTGTGATCCCGGGTGCGATGGAACACTCCTTTAACAGTGATTTCAGTGTGTGTGAGCCCGGTTGTGAAGGAACACTCCTTTAATAGTGAATTCAGTGTGTGTGTGAGCCCGGGAGTGAAGGAACACTCCTTTAATAGTGATTTCACTGTGTGTTTTAACCCGGGCGTGAAGGAACACTCCTTTAATAGTGATTTCAGTGTGTGTGGTCCCGGGTGTGAAGGAACACTCCTTTAATAGTGATTTCAGTGTGTGTGTGTGAGCACGGGTGTGAAGGAACACTCCTTTAATAGTGATTTCAGAGTGTGTGTGTGAGTCCGGGTGTGAAGGAACACTCCTTTAATAGTGATTTCAGTGTGTGTGTGTGAGCCCGGGTGTGAAGGAACACTCCTTTAATAGTGATTTCAGTGTGTGTGTGTGAGACCGGGTGTGAAGGAACACTCCTTTAATAGTGATTTCAGTGTGTGTGTGAGTCCGGGTGTGAAGGAACACTCCTTTAATAGTGATTTCAGTGTGTGTGATCCCGGGTTTGAAGGAACACTCCATTAATAGTGATTTCAGTGTGTGTGTGTGAGCCCGGGTGTGAAGGAACACTCCTTTAATAGTTATTTCAGTGTGTGTGAGCCGGGGTGTGAAGGAACACTCCTTTAATAGTGATTTCAGTGTGTGTGTGAGCCCGGGTGTGAAGGAACACTCCTTTAATAGTGATATCAGTGTGTGTGTGTGAACCCGGGTGTGAAGGAACAGTCCTTTATTAGTGATTTCAGTGTGTGTGTGAGCCCAGGTAAGAAGGAACACTCCATTAATAGTGATTTCAGTTTGTGTATGAGTCCTTGTGTGAAATAACACTCCTTTAATAGTGATATCGGTGTGTGTGTGTGAACACGGGTTTGAAGGAACACTCCTTAAATAGTGATTTCAGTGTGTGCATGTGAGCCCAGGTGTGAAGGAACACTCCTTTAATAGTGATTTCAGTGTGTGTGAGCCCAGGTGCGAAGGAACACTCCTTTAATAGTGATTTCAGTGTGTGTGTCCGGGTTTGAAGGAACACTCCTTTAATAGTGATTTCAGTGTGTGTGAGTACGGGGGTGAAGGAACACGCCTCAAATAGTGATTTGAGTGTGTGTGTGAGTCCGGGTGTGAAGGAACACGCCTCTAATAGTGATTTGAGTGTGTGTGTGAGTCCGGGTGTGAAGGAACACTCCTTTAATAGTGATTTCAGTGTGTGTGAGTCCGGGTGAGATGGAACACTACTTTATTAGTGATTTCAGTGTGTGTGAGCCGGGGTGTGAAGGAACACTCCTTTAATTGTGATTTCAGTGTTTGTGTGAGCCCGGGTGTGAAGGAACACTCCTTTAATAGTGATTTCAGTGTGTGTGTGATCCCGGGTGGGATGGAACACTCCTTTAATAGTGATTTCAGTGTGTGTGAGCCCGGTTGTGAAGGAACACTCCTTTAATAGTGAATTCAGTGTGTGTGTGAGCCCGGGAGTGAAGGAACACTCCTTTAATAGTGATTTCAGTGTGTGTTTTAGCCCGGGCGTGAAGGAACACTCCTTTAATAGTGATTTCAGTGTGTGTGGTCCCGGGTGTGAAGGAACACTCCTTTAATAGTGATTTCAGTGTGTGTGTGTGAGCACGGGTGTGAAGGAACACTCCTTTAATAGTGATTTCAGAGTTTGTGTGTGAGTCCGGGTGTGAAGGAACACTCCTTTAATAGTGATTTCAGTGTGTGTGTGTGAGCCCGGGTGAGAAGGAACACTCCTTTAATAGTGATTTCAGTGTGTGTGTGTGAGTCCGGGTGTGAAGGAACACTCCTTTAATAGTGATTTCAGTGTGTGTGTGAGTCCGGGTGTGAAGGAACACTCCTTTAATAGTGATTTCAGTGTGTGTGAGCCCGGGTTTGAAGGAACACTCCATTAATAGTGATTTCAGTGTGTGTGTGTGAGCCCGGGTGTGAAGGAACACTCCTTTAATAGTTATTTCAGTCTGCGTGAGCCCGGGTGTGAAGGAACACTCCTTTAATAGTGATTTCAGTGTGTGTGTGAGCCCGGGTGTGAAGGAACACTCCTTTAATAGTGATTTCAGTGTGTGTGTGAGCCCGGGTGTGAAGGAACACTCCTTTAATAGTGATATCAGTGTGTGTGTGTGAACCCGGGTGTGAAGGAACACTCCTTTATTAGTGATTTCAGTCTGTGTGTGAGCCCGGGTGAGAAGGAACACTCCATTAATAGTGATTTCAGTCTGTGTATGAGTCCTTGTGTGAAATAACACTCCTTTAATACTGATATCGGTGTGTGTGTGTGTGAACACGGGTGTGAAGGAACACTCCTTAAATAGTGATTTCAGCGTTTGTGTGTGAGCCCGGTTGTGAAGGAACACTGCTTTAATTGTGAATTCAGTGTGTGTGTGAGTCCGGGAGTGAAGGAACACTCCTTTAATAGTAATTTCAGTGTATGTGAGAGCCCGGGTGTGAAGGAACAATACTTTAATAGTGATTTCAGTGTGTGTGAGCCCGGGTGTGAAGGAACACTCCTTTAATAGTGATTTCAGTGTGTGTGTGTGAGCCAGGGTGTGAAGGAACACTCCTTTAATAGTGCTTTCAGTGTGTGTATGTGAGCACGGGTGCGAAGGAACACTCCTTTAATAGTGATTTCAGAGTGTGTGTGTGAGTCCGGGTGTGAAGGAACACTCCTTTAATAGTGATTTCAGTGTGTGTGTGTGAGCCCGGGTGTGAAGGAACACTCCTTTAATAGTGATTTCAGTGTGTGTGTGAGGGCGGGTGTGAAGGAACACTCCTTTAATAGTGATTTCAGTGTGTGTGGGTGAGCCCGGGTGTGAATGAACACTCCTTTAATAGTGATTTCAGTGTGTGTGTGAGTCCGGGTGTGAAGGAACATTCCATTAATAGTGATTTCAGTGTGTGTGTGATCCTGGGTGTGAAGGAACACTCCTTTAATAGTGATTTCAGTGTGTGAGAGCCAGGGTGTGAAGGAACACACCTTTAATAGTCATTTCAGTGCGTGTGAGCCCGGATATGAAGGAACACTCCTTTAAAAGTGATTTCAGTTAGTGTGAGTCAGGGTGTGAAGGAACACTCCTTTAATAGTGATTTCAGTGTGTGTGAGCCCGGGTGTGAAGGAACACTCCTTTAATAGTGATTTCAGTGTGTGTGAGTCCGGGTGTGAAGGAACACGCCTCTAATAGTGATTTGAGTGTGTGTGTGAGTCCTGGTGTGAAGGAACACTCCTTTAACAGTGATTTCAGTGTGTGTGAGTCCGGGTGTGATGGAACACTCCATTAATAGTGATTTCAGTGTGTGTGAGTCCGGGGGTGAAGGAACACGCCTCTAATAGTGATTTGAATGTGTGTGTGAGTCCGGGTGAGAAGGAACACGCCTCAAATAGTGATTTGAGTGTGTGTGTGAGTCCGGGTGTGAAGGAACACTCCTTTAATAGTGATTTCAGTGTGTGTGAGTCCGGGTGTGATGGAACACTCCTTTAATAGAGATTTCAGTGTGTGTGTGTGAGCCCGGGTGTGAAGGAACACTCCTTTAATAGTGATTACAGTGTATGTGAGAACGGTGTGAAGGAACACTCCTTTAATAGTGATCTCAGTGTGTGTGTGATCCCGGGTGTGAAGGAACACTCCTTTAATAGTGATTTCAGTGTGTGTGAGCCCGGTTGTGAAGGAACACTCCTTTAATAGTGAATTCAGTGTGTGTGTGAGCCCGGGAGTGAAGGAACACTCCTTTAATAGTGATTTCAGTGTGTGTGCGCACGGGTGTGAAGGAACACACCTTTAATAGTGATTTCAGTGTGTGTGTTAGCCCGGGTGTGAAGGAACACTCCTTTAATAGTCATTTCAGTGTGAGTGAGCCCGGGTGTGAAGGAACACTCCTTTAATAGTGAATTCAGTGTGTGTGTGAGCACGGGAGTGAAGGAACACTCCTTTAATAGTGATTATAGTGTGTGTGTGAGTCCGGGTGTGAAGGAACACTCCTTTAATAGTGATTTCAGTGTGTCTCTGAGCCCGGGTGTGAAGGAACACTCCTTGAATAGTGATTTCAGTGTGTGAGAGCCCGGGTGTGAAGGAACACTTCTTTAATAGTGATTTCAGTGTGTGAGAGCCCGGGTGTGAGGGAACACTCCTTTAATGTAGATTTCAGTGTGTATGTGTGAGTCCGGGTGTGAAGGAACATTTCCTTAATAGTGATTTCAGTGTGTGTGAGGCTGGGTGTGAAGGAACACTCCTTTAATAGTGATTTCAGTGGGTGGGTGAGCCCGGGTGTGAAGGAACACTCCTTTAATTGTGATTTCAGTGTGTGTGTGAGCACGGGTGTGAAGGAACACTCCTTTAATAGTGATTTCAGTGTGTGAGAGCCCGGGTGTAAAGGAACACTCCTTTAATAGTGATTTCAGTTTGTGTGTGTGAGCCCGGGTGTGAAGGAACACTCCTTTAATAGTGATTTCAGTGTGAGTGTGTGAGTCCGGGTGTGAAGGAACACTCCTTTAATAGTGATTTCAGTGTGTGTGTGAGAGCCCGGGTGTGAAGGAACACTCCATTAATAGTGCTTTCAGTGTGTACGTGTGAGCACGGGTGTGAAGGAACACTCCTTTAATAGTGATTTCAGTGTGTGTGAGATCACGGGTTTAAAGGAACACTCCTTTAATAGTGATTTCAGTGTGTGTGAGTCCGGGTGTGAAGGAACACTCCTTTAATAGTGATTTCAGTGTGTGTGAGTCCGGGTGTGAAGGAACTCTCCTTTAATAGTGATTTCAGTGTGTGTGTAAGCCCGGGTGTGAAGGAACACTCCTTTAATAGTGATGTCAGTGTGTGTGTGAGCCCGGGTGTGAAGAAACACTCCATTAGTAGTGATTTCAGTGTGTGTGTGAGCCCGGGTGTGAAGGAACACTCCTTTAATAGTGATTTCAGTGTGTGCGAGCCCGGGTGTGAAGGAACACTCCATTAATAGTGATTGCAGTGTGTGTGTGAGCCCGGGTGTGAAGGAACGCTCCTTTAATAGTGATATCAGTGTGTGTGTGTGAACCCGGGTGTGAAGGAACACTCCTTTAATAGTGATTTCAGTGTTTGTGTGTGAGCCCGGGTGTGAAGGAACACTCCTTTAATTGTGATTTCAGTGTGTGTGTGAGTCCGGGAGTGAAGGAACACTGCTTTAATAGTGATTTCAGTGTGTGTGTGAGTCCGGGTGTGAAGGAAGACTCCTTTAATAGTGATTTCAGTGAGTGTGTGAGCCCGGGTGTGAAGGAACACTCCTTTAATAGTGATTGCAGTGTGTGTGAGCCCGGGTGTGAAGGAACACTCCTTTAATAGTGATTTCAGTGTGTGTGTGAGCCCGGGTTTGAAGGAACACTCCTTTTATAGTGATTTCAGTGTGTGTGTGTGTGAGTCAGGGTGTGAAGGAACACTCCTTTAATAGTGATTTCAGTGCGTGTGAGTCCGGGTGTGAAGGAACACTCCTTTAATGGTGATTTTAGTGTGTGTGTGTGTGAGTCCGGGTGTGAAGGAACACTCCTTTAATAGTGATTTAAGTGTGTGTGTGAGCCCGGGTGTGAAGGAACACTCCGCTAATAGTGATTTCAGTGTGTGTGTGAGCACGGGTGTGAAGGAACACTCCATTAACAGTGATTTCAGTGTGTGTGTGTGAGTCCGGGTGTGAAAGAACACTCCTTTAATGGTGATTTTAGTGTGTGTGTGTGTGAGTCCGGGTGTGAAGGAACACTACTTTAATAGTGATTTAAGTGTGTGTGTGAGCCCGGGTGTGAAGGAACACTCCGCTAATAGTGATTTCAGTGTGTGTGTGAGCACGGGTGTGAAGGAACGCTCCATTAACAGTGATTTCAGTGTGTGTGTGTGAGTCCGGGTGTGAAAGAACACTCCTTTAATAGTGATTTCAGTGTGGGTGAGTCCGGGTGTGAAGGAACACTCCTTTAATGGTTATATTAGAGTGTGTGTGTGTGAGTCCGGGTGTGAAGGAACACTCCTTTAATAGTGATTTCTGTGTGTGTGTGAGCCTGGGTGTGAAGGAACACTCCTTTAATAGTGATTTCAGTGTGTGTGTATGAGTCCGGGTGTGAAGGAACACTCTTTTAATAGTGATTTCAGTGTGGGTGAGAGTCCGGGTGTGAAGGAACAATCCATTAATATTGATTTCAGTGTGTGTGAGAGTCCGGGTGTGAAGAAACACTCCTTTAATAGTGATTTCAGTGTGTGTGTGTGAGCCCGGGTGTGAAGGAACACTCCTTTTATAGCGATTTCAGTGTGTGTGTGAGTCCGGGTGTGAAGGAACACTCCTTTAATAGTGATTTCAGTGTGTGTGTGAGTCCGGGTGTGAAGGAACACTCCTTTAATAGTGATTTCAGTTTGTGAGAGCCCGGGTGTGAAGGAACACTCCTTTAATAGTGATTTCAGAGTGTGTGTGAGCCCGGGTGTGAAGGAACACTCCTTTAATAGTGATTTCAGCGTGTGTGTGAGCCTGGGTGTGAAGGAACACTCCTTTAATAGTGATTTCAGTGTGTCTGTGAGCCCGGGTGTGAAGGAACACTCCTTTAATAGTGATTTCAGTGTGTGAGAGCCCGGGTGTGAAGGAACACTCCTTTAATAGTGATTTCAGTGTGTGAGAGCCCGGGTGTGAGGGAACACTCCTTTAATGTAGATTTCAGTGTGTATGTGTGAGTCCGGGTGTGAAGGAACATTTCCTTAATAGTGATTTCAGTGTGTGTGAGGCTGGGCGTGAAGGAAGACTCCTTTAATAGTGATTTCAGTGGGTGGGTGAGCCCGGGTGTGAAGGAACACTCCTTTAATTGTGATTTCAGTGTGTGTGTGAGCACGGGTGTGAAGGAACACTCCTTTAATAGTGATTTCAGTGTGTGAGAGCCCGGGTGTAAAGGAACAATCCTTTAATAGTGATTTCAGTGTGTGTGTGAGCCCGGGTGTGAAGGAACACTCCTTTAATAGTGATTTCAGTTTGTGTGTGTGAGCCCGGGTGTGAAGGAACACTCCTTTAATAGTGATTTCAGTGTGTGTGTGTGAGTCCGGGTGTGAAGGAACACTCCTTTAATAGTGATTTCAGTGTGTGTGTGAGAGCCCGGGTGTGAAGGAACACTCCATTAATAGTGCTTTCAGTGTGTACGTGTGAGCACGGGTGTGAAGGAACACTCCTTTAATAGTGATTTCAGTGTGTGTGAAATCCCGGGTTAAAAGGAACACTCCTTTAATAGTGATTTCAGTGTGTGTGAGTCCGGGTGTGAAGGAACACTCCTTTAATAGTGATTTCAGTGTGTGTGAGTACGGGTGTGAAGGAACACTCCTTTAATAGTGATTTCAGTGTTTGTGTAAGCCCGGGTGTGAAGGAACACTCCTTTAATAGTGATTTCAGTGTGTGTGAGCCCGGGTGTGAAGGAACACTCCTTTAATAGTGATTTCAGTGTGTGTGAGTCCGGGTGTGAAGGAACACGCCTCTAATAGTGATTTGAGTGTGTGTGTGAGTCCTGGTGTGAAGGAACACTCCTTTAACAGTGATTTCAGTGTGTGTGAGTCCGGGTGTGAAGGAACACTCCATTAATAGTGATTTCAGTGTGTGTGAGTCCGGGGGTGAAGGAACACGCCTCTAATAGTGATTTGAATGTGTGTGTGAGTCCGGGTGAGAAGGAACACGCCTCAAATAGTGATTTGAGTGTGTGTGTGAGTCCGGGTGTGAAGGAACACTCCTTTAATAGTGATTTCAGTGTGTGTGAGTCCGGGTGTGATGGAACACTCCTTTAATAGAGATTTCAGTGTGTGTGTGTGAGCCCGGGTGTGAAGGAACACTCCTTTAATAGTGATTACAGTGTATGTGAGAACGGTGTGAAGGAACACTCCTTTAATAGTGATCTCAGTGTGTGTGTGATCCCGGGTGTGAAGGAACACTCCTTTAATAGTGATTTCAGTGTGTGTGAGCCCGGTTGTGAAGGAACACTCCTTTAATAGTGAATTCAGTGTGTGTGTGAGCCCGGGAGTGAAGGAACACTCCTTTAATAGTGATTTCAGTGTGTGTGCGCACGGGTGTGAAGGAACACACCTTTAATAGTGATTTCAGTGTGTGTGTTAGCCCGGGTGTGAAGGAACACTCCTTTAATAGTCATTTCAGTGTGAGTGAGCCCGGGTGTGAAGGAACACTCCTTTAATAGTGAATTCAGTGTGTGTGTGAGCACGGGAGTGAAGGAACACTCCTTTAATAGTGATTTCAGTGTGTCTCTGAGCCCGGGTGTGAAGGAACACTCCTTTAATAGTGATTTCAGTGTGTGAGAGCCCGGGTGTGAAGGAACACTTCTTTAATAGTGATTTCAGTGTGTGAGAGCCCGGGTGTGAGGGAACACTCCTTTAATGTAGATTTCAGTGTGTATGTGTGAGTCCGGGTGTGAAGGAACATTTCCTTAATAGTGATTTCAGTGTGTGTGAGGCTGGGTGTGAAGGAACACTCCTTTAATAGTGATTTCAGTGGGTGGGTGAGCCCGGGTGTGAAGGAACACTCCTTTAATTGTGATTTCAGTGTGTGTGTGAGCACGGGTGTGAAGGAACACTCCTTTAATAGTGATTTCAGTGTGTGAGAGCCCGGGTGTAAAGGAACACTCCTTTAATAGTGATTTCAGTTTGTGTGTGTGAGCCCGGGTGTGAAGGAACACTCCTTTAATAGTGATTTCAGTGTGAGTGTGTGAGTCCGGGTGTGAAGGAACACTCCTTTAATAGTGATTTCAGTGTGTGTGTGAGAGCCCGGGTGTGAAGGAACACTCCATTAATAGTGCTTTCAGTGTGTACGTGTGAGCACGGGTGTGAAGGAACACTCCTTTAATAGTGATTTCAGTGTGTGTGAGATCACGGGTTTAAAGGAACACTCCTTTAATAGTGATTTCAGTGTGTGTGAGTCCGGGTGTGAAGGAACACTCCTTTAATAGTGATTTCAGTGTGTGTGAGTCCGGGTGTGAAGGAACACTCCTTTAAAAGTGATTTCAGTGTGTGTGTAAGCCCGGGTGTGAAGGAACACTCCTTTAATAGTGATGTCAGTGTGTGTGTGAGCCCGGGTGTGAAGAAACACTCCATTAGTAGTGATTTCAGTGTGTGTGTGAGCCCGGGTGTGAAGGAACACTCCTTTAATAGTGATTTCAGTGTGTGTGAGCCCGGGTGTGAAGGAACACTCCATTAATAGTGATTGCAGTGTGTGTGTGAGCCCGGGTGTGAAGGAACGCTCCTTTAATAGTGATATCAGTGTGTGTGTGTGAACCCGGGTGTGAAGGAACACTCCTTTAATAGTGATTTCAGTGTTTGTGTGTGAGCCCGGGTGTGAAGGAACACTCCTTTAATTGTGATTTCAGTGTGTGTGTGAGTCCGGGAGTGAAGGAACACTGCTTTAATAGTGATTTCAGTGTGTGTGTGAGTCCGGGTGTGAAGGAACACTCCTTTAATAGTGATTTCAGTGAGTGTGTGAGCCCGGGTGTGAAGGAACACTCCTTTAATAGTGATTGCAGTGTGTGTGAGCCCGGGTGTGAAGGAACACTCCTTTAATAGTGATTTCAGTGTGTGTGTGAGCCCGGGTTTGAAGGAACACTCCTTTTATAGTGATTTCAGTGTGTGTGTGTGTGAGTCAGGGTGTGAAGGAACACTCCTTTAATAGTGATTTCAGTGCGTGTGAGTCCGGGTGTGAAGGAACACTCCTTTAATGGTGATTTTAGTGTGTGTGTGTGTGAGTCCGGGTGTGAAGGAACACTCCTTTAATAGTGATTTAAGTGTGTGTGTGAGCCCGGGTGTGAAGGAACACTCCGCTAATAGTGATTTCAGTGTGTGTGTGAGCACGGGTGTGAAGGAACACTCCTTTAACAGTGATTTCAGTGTGTGTGTGTGAGTCCGGGTGTGAAAGAACACTCCTTTAATAGTGAATTCAGTGTGGGTGAGTCCGGGTGTGAAGGAACACTCCTTTAATGGTTATATTAGTGTGTGTGTGTGTGAGTCCGGGTGTGAAGGAACACTCCTTTAATAGTGATTTCAGTGTGTGTGTGAGCCCGGGTGTGAAGGAACACTCCTTTAATAGTGATTTCAGTGTGTGTGTATGAGTCCGGGTGTGAAGGAACACTCCTTTAATAGTGATTTCAGTGTGCGTGAGTCTGGGTGTGAAGGAACACTCCTTTAATAGTGATTTCAGTGCGTGTGAGACCGGGTGTGAAGGAACACACTTTTAATAGTGATTTCAGTGTGGGTGAGAGTCCGGGTGTGAAGGAACAATCCATTAATATTGATTTCAGTGTGTGTGAGAGTCCGGGTGTGAAGAAACACTCCTTTAATAGTGATTTCAGTGTGTGTGTGTGAGCCCGGGTGTGAAGGAACACTCCTTTTATAGCGATTTCAGTGTGTGTGTGAGTCCGGGTGTGAAGGAACACTCCTTTAATAGTGATTTCAGTGTGTGTGTGAGTCCGGGTGTGAAGGAACACTCCTTTAATAGTGATTTCAGTTTGTGAGAGCCCGGGTGTGAAGGAACACTCCTTTAATAGTGATTTCAGAGTGTGTGTGAGCCCGGGTGTGAAGGAACACTCCTTTAATAGTGATTTCAGCGTGTGTGTGAGCCTGGGTGTGAAGGAACACTCCTTTAATAGTGATTTCAGTGTGTCTGTGAGCCCGGGTGTGAAGGAACACTCCTTTAATAGTGATTTCAGTGTGTGAGAGCCCGGGTGTGAAGGAACACTCCTTTAATAGTGATTTCAGTGTGTGAGAGCCCGGGTGTGAGGGAACACTCCTTTAATGTAGATTTCAGTGTGTATGTGTGAGTCCGGGTGTGAAGGAACATTTCCTTAATAGTGATTTCAGTGTGTGTGAGGCTGGGTGTGAAGGAAGACTCCTTTAATAGTGATTTCAGTGGGTGGGTGAGCCCGGGTGTGAAGGAACACTCCTTTAATTGTGATTTCAGTGTGTGTGTGAGCACGGGTGTGAAGGAACACTCCTTTAATAGTGATTTCAGTGTGTGAGAGCCCGGGTGTAAAGGAACAATCCTTTAATAGTGATTTCAGTGTGTGTGTGAGCCCGGGTGTGAAGGAACACTCCTTTAATAGTGATTTCAGTTTGTGTGTGTGAGCCCGGGTGTGAAGGAACACTCCTTTAATAGTGATTTCAGTGTGTGTGTGTGAGTCCGGGTGTGAAGGAACACTCCTTTAATAGTGATTTCAGTGTGTGTGTGAGAGCCCGGGTGTGAAGGAACACTCCATTAATAGTGCTTTCAGTGTGTACGTGTGAGCACGGGTGTGAAGGAACACTCCTTTAATAGTGATTTCAGTGTGTGTGAAATCCCGGGTTTAAAGGAACACTCCTTTAATAGTGATTTCAGTGTGTGTGAGTCCGGGTGTGAAGGAACACTCCTTTAATAGTGATTTCAGTGTGTGTGAGTACGGGTGTGAAGGAACACTCCTTTAATAGTGATTTCAGTGTTTGTGTAAGCCCGGGTGTGAAGGAACACTCCTTTAATAGTGAGTTCAGTGTGTGTGAGCCCGGGTGTGAAGGAACACTCCATTAATAGTGATTGCAGTGTGTGTGTGAGCCCGGGTGTGAAGGAACGCTCCTTTAATAGTGATAGCAGTGTGTGTGTGTGAACCCGGGTGTGAAGGAACACTCCTTTAATAGTGATTTCAGTGTTTGTGTGTGAGCCCGGGTGTGAAGGAACACTCCTTTAATTGTGATTTCAGTGTGTGTGTGAGTCCGGGAGTGAAGGAACACTGCTTTAATAGTGATTTCAGTGTGTGTGTGAGTCCGGGTGTGAAGGAACACTCCTTTAATAGTGATTTCAGTGTGTGTGTGAGCCCGGGTGTGAAGGAACACTCCTTTAATAGTGATTGCAGTGTGTGTGAGCCCGGGTGTGAAGGAACACTCCTTTAATAGTGATTTCAGTGTGTGTGTGAGCCCGGGTTTGAAGGAACACTCCTTTTATAGTGATTTCAGTGTGTGTGTGTGTGAGTCAGGGTGTGAAGGAACACTCCTTTAATAGTGATTTCAGTGCGTGTGAGTCCGGGTGTGAAGGAACACTCCTTTAATGGTGATTTTAGTGTGTGTGTGTGTGAGTCCGGGTGTGAAGGAACACTCCTTTAATAGTGATTTAAGTGTGTGTGTGAGCCCGGGTGTGAAGGAACACTCCGCTAATAGTGATTTCAGTGTGTGTGTGAGCACGGGTGTGAAGGAACACTCCTTTAACAGTGATTTCAGTGTGTGTGTGTGAGTCCGGGTGTGAAGGAACACTCCTTTAATAGTGATTTCAGTGTGAGTGAGCCCGGGTGTGAAGGAACACTCCTTTAATAGTGATTTCAGTGTGTGTGGGTGAGCCCGGGTGTGAATGAACACTCCTTTAATAGTGATTTCAGTGTGTGTGTGAGTCCGGGTGTGAAGGAACACTCCTTTAATAGTGATTTCAGTGTGTGTGTGAGCCCGGGTGTGAAGGAATACTCCTTTAATAGTGATTTCAGTGTGTGAGAGCCAGGGTGTGAAGGAACACACCTTTAATAGTGATTTCAGTGTGTGTGAGCCCGGATATGAAGGAACACTTCTTTAATAGTGATTTCAGTGTGTGTGAGTCCGGGTGTGAAGGAACACTCCTTTAATAGTGATTTCAGCGTGTGTGAGCCCGGGTGTGAAGGAACACTCCTTTAATAGTGATTTCAGTGTGTGTGAGTCCAGGTGTGAAGGAACATGCCTCTAATAGTGATTTGAGTGTGTGTGTGAGTCCTGGTGTGAAGGAACACTCCTTTAATAGTGATTTCAGTGTGTGTGAGTCCGGGTGTGATGGAACACTCCATTAATAGTGATTTCAGTGTGTGTGAGTCCGGGGGTGAAGGAACACACCTCTAATAGTGATTTGAATGTGTGTGTGAGTCCGGGTGAGAAGGAACACGCCTCAAATAGTGATTTGAGTGTGTGTGTGAGTCCGGGTGTGAAGGAACACTCCTTTAATAGTGATTTCAGTGTGTATGAGTCCGGGCGTGATGGAACACTCCTTTAATAGAGATTTCAGTGTGAGTGTGTGAGCCCGGGTGTGAAGGAACACTCCTTTAATAGTGATTACAGTGTATGTGAGCCCGGTTGTGAAGGAACACTCCTTTAATAGTGAATTCAGTGTGTGTGTGAGCCCGGGAGTGAAGGAACACTCCTATAATAGTGATTACAGTGTGTGTGAGCCCGGGTGTGAAGGAAAACTCCTTTAATAGTGATTTCAGTGTGTGTGTTAGCCCGGGTGTGAAGGAACACTCCTTTAATAGTGATTTCAGTGTGAGTGAGCCAGGGTGTGAAGGAACACTCCTTTAATAGTGAATTCAGTGTGTGTGTGAGCACGGGAGTGAAGGAACACTCCTTTAATAGTGATTATAGTGTGTGTGTGAGTCCGGGTGTGAAGGAACACTCCTTTAATAGTGATTTCAGTGTATGTGAGCCTGGGTGTGAAGGAACACTCCTTTAATAGTGATTTCAGTGTGTGTGTGAGTCCGGGTGTGAAGGAACACTCCTTTAATAGTGATTTCAGTGTGTGTGTGAGTCCGGGTGTGAAGGAACACTCCTTTAATAGTGATTTCAGTTTGTGAGAGCCCGGGTGTGAAGGAACACTCCTTTAATAGTGATTTCAGAGTGTGTGTGAGCCCGGGTGTAAAGGAACACACCTTTAATAGTGATTTCAGCGTGTGTGTGAGCCTGGGTGTGAAGGAACACTCCTTTAATAGCGATTTCAGTGTGTCTCTGAGCCCGGGTGTGAAGGAACACTCCTTTAATGTAGATTTCAGTGTGTATGTGTGAGTCCGGGTGTGAAGGAACATTTCCTTAATAGGGATTTCAGTGTGTGTGAGGCTGGGTGTGAAGGAACACTCCTTTAATAGTGATTTCAGTGGGTGGGTGAGCCCGGGTGTGAAGGAACACTCCTTTAATTGTGATTTCAGTGTGTGTGTGAGCACGGGTGTGAAGGAACACTCCTTTAATAGTGATTTCAGTGTGTGAGAGCCCGGGTGTAAAGGAACACTCCTTTAATAGTGATTTCAGTTTGTGTGTGTGAGCCCGGGTGTGAAGGAACACTCCTTTAATAGTGATTTCAGTGTGTGTGTGTGAGTCCGGGTGTGAAGGAACACTCCTTTAATAGTGATTTCAGTGTGTGTGTGAGAGCCCGGGTGTGAAGGAACACTCCATTAATAGTGCTTTCAGTGTGTACGTGTGAGCACGGGTGTGAAGGAACACTCCTTTAATAGTGATTTCAGTGTGTGTGAGATCACGGGTTTAAAGGAACACTCCTTTAATAGTGATTTCAGTGTGTGTGAGTCCGGGTGTGAAGGAACACTCCTTTAAAAGTGATTTCAGTGTGTGTGAGTCCGGGTGTGAAGGAACACTCCTTTAATAGTGATTTCAGTGTGTGTGTAAGCCCGGGTGTGAAGGAACACTCCTTTAATAGTGATGTCAGTGTGTGTGTGAGCCCGGGTGTGAAGAAACACTCCATTAGTAGTGATTTCAGTGTGTGTGTGAGCCCGGGTGTGAAGGAACACTCCTTTAATAGTGATTTCAGTGTGTGTGAGCCCGGGTGTGAAGGAACACTCCATTAATAGTGATTGCAGTGTGTGTGTGAGCCCGGGTGTGAAGGAACGCTCCTTTAATAGTGATATCAGTGTGTGTGTGTGAACCCGGGTGTGAAGGAACACTCCTTTAATAGTGATTTCAGTGTTTGTGTGTGAGCCCGGGTGTGAAGGAACACTCCTTTAATTGTGATTTCAGTGTGTGTGTGAGTCCGGGAGTGAAGGAACACTGCTTTAATAGTGATTTCAGTGTGTGTGTGAGTCCGGGTGTGAAGGAACACTCCTTTAATAGTGATGTCAGTGAGTGTGTGAGCCCGGGTGTGAAGGAACACTCCTTTAATAGTGATTTCAGTGTGTGTGTGAGCCCGGGTTTGAAGGAACACTCCTTTTATAGTGATTTCAGTGTGTGTGTGAGCCCGGGTGTGAAGGAACACTCCTTTAATAGTGATTTCAGCGTGTGTGTGAGCCCGGGTTTGAAGGAACACTCCTTTTATAGTGATTTCAGTGTGTGTGTGTGTGAGTCAGGGTGTGAAGGAACACTCCTTTAATAGTGATTTCAGTGCGTGTGAGTCCGGGTGTGAAGGAACACTCCTTTAATGGTGATTTTAGTGTGTGTGTGTGTGAGTCCGGGTGTGAAGGAACACTCCTTTAATAGTGATTTAAGTGTGTGTGTGAGCCCGGGTGTGAAGGAACACTCCGCTAATAGTGATTTCAGTGTGTGTGTGAGCACGGGTGTGAAGGAACACTCCATTAACAGTGATTTCAGTGTGTGTGTGTGAGTCCGGGTGTGAAGGAACACTCCTTTAATAGTGATTTCAGTGTGGGTGAGTCCGGGTGTGAAGGAACACTCCTTTAATGGTTATATTAGTGTGTGTGTGTGTGAGTCCGGGTGTGAAGGAACACTCCTTTAATAGTGATTTCAGTGTGTGTGTGAGCCCGGGTGTGAAGGAACACTCCTTTAATAGTGATTTCAGTGTGAGTGTATGAGTCCGGGTGTGAAGGAACACTCCTTTAATAGTGATTTCAGTGTGCGTGAGTCTGGGTGTGAAGGAACACTCCTTTAATAGTGATTTCAGTGCGTGTGAGACCGGGTGTGAAGGAACACACTTTTAATAGTGATTTCAGTGTGGGTGAGAGTCCGGGTGTGAAGGAACAATCCATTAATATTGATTTCAGTGTGTGTGAGAGTCCGGGTGTGAAGAAACACTCCTTTAATAGTGATTTCAGTGTGTGTGTGTGAGCCCGGGTGTGAAGGAACACTCCTTTTATAGCGATTTCAGTGTGTGTGTGAGTCCGGGTGTGAAGGAACACTCCTTTAATAGTGATTTCAGTGTGTGTGTGAGTCCGGGTGTGAAGGAACACTCCTTTAATAGTGATTTCAGTTTGTGAGAGCCCGGGTGTGAAGGAACACTCCTTTAATAGTGATTTCAGAGTGTGTGTGAGCCCGGGTGTGAAGGAACACTCCTTTAATAGTGATTTCAGCGTGTGTGTGAGCCTGGGTGTGAAGGAACACTCCTTTAATAGTGATTTCAGTGTGTCTGTGAGCCCGGGTGTGAAGGAACACTCCTTTAATAGTGATTTCAGTGTGTGAGAGCCCGGGTGTGAAGGAACACTCCTTTAATAGTGATTTCAGTGTGTGAGAGCCCGGGTGTGAGGGAACACTCCTTTAATGTAGATTTCAGTGTGTATGTGTGAGTCCGGGTGTGAAGGAACATTTCCTTAATAGTGATTTCAGTGTGTGTGAGGCTGGGTGTGAAGGAAGACTCCTTTAATAGTGATTTCAGTGGGTGGGTGAGCCCGGGTGTGAAGGAACACTCCTTTAATTGTGATTTCAGTGTGTGTGTGAGCACGGGTGTGAAGGAACACTCCTTTAATAGTGATTTCAGTGTGTGAGAGCCCGGGTGTAAAGGAACAATCCTTTAATAGTGATTTCAGTGTGTGTGTGAGCCCGGGTGTGAAGGAACACTCCTTTAATAGTGATTTCAGTTTGTGTGTGTGAGCCCGGGTGTGAAGGAACACTCCTTTAATAGTGATTTCAGTGTGTGTGTGTGAGTCCGGGTGTGAAGGAACACTCCTTTAATAGTGATTTCAGTGTGTGTGTGAGAGCCCGGGTGTGAAGGAACACTCCATTAATAGTGCTTTCAGTGTGTACGTGTGAGCACGGGTGTGAAGGAACACTCCTTTAATAGTGATTTCAGTGTGTGTGAAATCCCGGGTTTAAAGGAACACTCCTTTAATAGTGATTTCAGTGTGTGTGAGTCCGGGTGTGAAGGAACACTCCTTTAATAGTGATTTCAGTGTGTGTGAGTACGGGTGTGAAGGAACACTCCTTTAATAGTGATTTCAGTGTTTGTGTAAGCCCGGGTGTGAAGGAACACTCCTTTAATAGTGAGTTCAGTGTGTGTGAGCCCGGGTGTGAAGGAACACTCCATTAATAGTGATTGCAGTGTGTGTGTGAGCCCGGGTGTGAAGGAACGCTCCTTTAATAATGATATCAGTGTGTGTGTGTGAACCCGGGTGTGAAGGAACACTCCTTTAATAGTGATTTCAGTGTTTGTGTGTGAGCCCGGGTGTGAAGGAACACTCCTTTAATTGTGATTTCAGTGTGTGTGTGAGTCCGGGAGTGAAGGAACACTGCTTTAATAGTGATTTCAGTGTGTGTGTGAGTCCGGGTGTGAAGGAACACTCCTTTAATAGTGATTTCAGTGTGTGTGTGAGCCCGGGTGTGAAGGAACACTCCTTTAATAGTGATTGCAGTGTGTGTGAGCCCGGGTGTGAAGGAACACTCCTTTAATAGTGATTTCAGTGTGTGTGTGAGCCCGGGTTTGAAGGAACACTCCTTTTATAGTGATTTCAGTGTGTGTGTGTGTGAGTCAGGGTGTGAAGGAACACTCCTTTAATAGTGATTTCAGTGCGTGTGAGTCCGGGTGTGAAGGAACACTCCTTTAATGGTGATTTTAGTGTGTGTGTGTGTGAGTCCGGGTGTGAAGGAACACTCCTTTAATAGTGATTTAAGTGTGTGTGTGAGCCCGGGTGTGAAGGAACACTCCGCTAATAGTGATTTCAGTGTGTGTGTGAGCACGGGTGTGAAGGAACACTCCTTTAACAGTGATTTCAGTGTGTGTGTGTGAGTCCGGGTGTGAAGGAACACTCCTTTAATAGTGATTTCAGTGTGGGTGAGTTCGGGTGTGAAGGAACACTCCTTTAATGGTTATTTTAGTGTGTGTGTGTGTGAGTCCGGGTGTGAAGGAACACTCCTTTAATAGTGATTTCAGTGTGTGTGTATGAGTCCGGGTGTGAAGGAACACTCCTTTAATAGTGATTTCAGTGTGCGTGAGTCTGGGTGTGAAGGAACACTCCTTTAATAGTGATTTCAGTGCGTGTGAGACCGGGTGTGAAGGAACACACTTTTAATAGTGATTTCAGTGTGGGTGAGAGTCCGGGTGTGAAGGAACAATCCATTAATATTGATTTCAGTGTGTGTGAGAGTCCGGGTGTGAAGAAACACTCCTTTAACAGTGATTTCAGTGTGTGTGAGCCCGGGTGTGAAGGAACACTCCTTTTATAGTGATTTCAGTGTGTGTGTGAGCCCGGGTGTGAAGGAACACTCCTTTAAAGGGATTACAGAGTGTGTGAGAGCCGGGTGTGATGGAACACTCCTTTAATAGTGATTTCAGTGTGTGTGTGAGAGCCCGGGTGTGAAGGAACACTCCATTAATAGTGATTTCGGTGTGTGCGTGTGAGCACGGGTGTGAAGGAACACTCCTTTAATAGTGATTTCAGTGTGTGTGAGTCCGGGTGTGAAGGAACACTCCTTTAATAGTGATTTCAGTGTGTGTGAGCTCGGGTGTGAAGGAACACTACTTTAATAGTGATTTCAGTGTGTGTGTGAGCCCGGGTGTGAAGGAACACTCCTTTAATAGTGATTTCAGTGTGTGTGAGCCCGGGTGTGAAGGAACACTCCATTAATAGTGATTTCAGTGTGTGTGAGCCCGGGAGTGAAGGAACACTCCATTAATAGTGATTTCAGTGTGCGTGTGTGAGCCCGGGTGTGAAGAAACACTCCTTTAATAGTGATTTCAGTGTGTGTGTGAGCCCGGGTGTGAAGGAACACTCCTTTAATAGTGATTTCAGATGTGTGTGAATCGTTGTGTGAAATAACACTCCTTTAAAAGTGATATCGGTGTGTATGTGTGAACCCGGGTGTGAAGGAACACTCCTTTAATAGAGATTTCAGCGTTTGTGTGTGAGACCGGGTGTGAAGGAACACTCCTTTAATTGTGATTTCAGTGTGTGTGTGAGCCCGGGTGTGAAGGAACACTCCTTTAATAGTGTTTTCAGTGTGTGTGTGTGAGCACGGGTGTGAAGGAACACTCCTTTAATAGTGATTTCAGTGTGTGTGTGTGAGTCCGGGTGTGAAGGAACACTCCTTTAATAGTGATTTCAGTGTGTGTGTGAGTCCGGGTGTGAAGGAACACTCCTTTAATAGTGATTTCAGTGTGTGTGAGTGCGGGTGTGAAGGAACACTCCTTTAATAGTGATTTCAGTGTGAGTGAGCACGGGTGTGAAGGAACACTCCTTTAATAGTGATTTCAGTGTGTGTGTGAGTCCGGGTGTGAAGGAACACTCCTTTAATAGTGATTTCAGTGTGTGTGAGTCCGGGTGTGAGGAACACTCCTTTAATAGTGATTTCAGTGTGTGTGAGTCCGGGTGTGAAGGAACAATCGTTTAATAGTGATTTCAGTGTGTGTGTGAGTCCGGGTGTGAAGAAACACTCCTTTAATAGTGATTTCAGTGTGTGTGAGTCCGGGTGTGAAGGAACACACCTTTAATAGTGATTTCAGTGTGTGTGTGAGTACGGGTGTGAAGGAACACTCCTTTAATAGTGATTTCAGTGTGTGTGAGTCCGGGTGTGAAGGAACACTCCTTTAATAGTGATTTCAGTATGTGTGTGAGCCCGGGTGTGAAGGAACAATCGTTTAATAGTGATTTCAGTGTGTGTGAGCCCAGGTGTGAAGGAACAGTCCTTAAATAGTGATTTCAGTGTGTGTGAGTCCGGGTGTGAAGGAACACTCCTTTAATAGTGATTTCAGTGTGTGTGAGTCCGGGTGTGAAGGAACACTCCTTTAATAGTGATGTAAGTGTGTGTGAGCCCGGGTGTGAAGGAACACTCCTTTAATAGTGATTTCAGTGTGTGTGAGTCTGGGTGTGAAGGAACACGCCTCTAATAGTGATTTCAGTGTGTTTGTGAGTCCGGGTGTGAAGGAACACTCTTTAATAGTGATTTCAGTGTGTGTGAGTCCGGGTGTGAAGGAACACTCCTTTCTTTAATAGTGATTTCAGTGTGTGTGATTCCGGGGGTGAGGGAACACGCCTCTAATAGTGATTAGAGAGTGTGTGTGAGTCCGGGTGTGAAGGAACACGCCTCGAATAGTGATTTGAGTGTGTGTGTGAGTCCGGGAGTGAAGGAACACGCCTCTAATAGTGATTTGAGTGTGTGTGTGAGTCCGGGTGTGAAGGAACACTCCTTTAATAGTGATTTCAGTGTGTGTGAGTCCGGATGTGATGGAACACTCCTTTAATAGTGATTTCAGTGTGTGTGAGCCCGGGTGTGAAGGAACACTCCTGTAATAGTGATTTCAGTGTGTGTGTATGAGTCCGGGTGTGAAGGAACACTCCTTTAATAGTGATTTCAGTGTGCGTGAGTCTGGGTGTGAAGGAACACTCCTTTAATAGTGATTTCAGTGCGTGTGAGACCGGGTGTGAAGGAACACACTTTTAATAGTGATTTCAGTGTGGGTGAGAGTCCGGGTGTGAAGGAACAATCCATTAATATTGATTTCAGTGTGTGTGAGAGTCCGGGTGTGAAGAAACACTCCTTTAACAGTGATTTCAGTGTG
This sequence comes from Cetorhinus maximus, assembly GCF_964194155.1. Classification (NCBI taxonomy): domain Eukaryota; kingdom Metazoa; phylum Chordata; class Chondrichthyes; order Lamniformes; family Cetorhinidae; genus Cetorhinus; species Cetorhinus maximus. The sequence continues at coordinate 152,076 of NW_027596613.1, forward strand.
TGTGAGCCCGGGTGTGAAGGAACACTCCTTTTATAGTGATTTCAGTGTGTGTGTGAGCCCGGGTGTGAAGGAACACTCCTTTAAAGGGATTACAGAGTGTGTGAGAGCCGGGTGTGATGGAACACTCCTTTAATAGTAATTTCAGTGTGTGTGTGAGAGCCCGGGTGTGAAGGAACACTCCATTAATAGTGATTTCGGTGTGTGCGTGTGAGCACGGGTGTGAAGGAACACTCCTTTAATAGTGATTTCAGTGTGTGTGAGTCCGGGTGTGAAGGAACACTCCTTTAATAGTGATTTCAGTGTGTGTGAGCTCGGGTGTGAAGGAACACTACTTTAATAGTGATTTCAGTGTGTGTGTGAGCCCGGGTGTGAAGGAACACTCCTTTAATAGTGATTTCAGTGTGTGTGAGCCCGGGTGTGAAGGAACACTCCATTAATAGTGATTTCAGTGTGTGTGAGCCCGGGAGTGAAGGAACACTCCATTAATAGTGATTTCAGTGTGCGTGTGTGAGCCCGGGTGTGAAGAAACACTCCTTTAATAGTGATTTCAGTGTGTGTGTGAGCCCGGGTGTGAAGGAACACTCCTTTAATAGTGATTTCAGATGTGTGTGAATCGTTGTGTGAAATAACACTCCTTTAAAAGTGATATCGGTGTGTGTGTGTGAACCCGGGTGTGAAGGAACACTCCTTTAATAGAGATTTCAGCGTTTGTGTGTGAGACCGGGTGTGAAGGAACACTCCTTTAATTGTGATTTCAGTGTGTGTGTGAGCCCGGGTGTGAAGGAACACTCCTTTAATAGTGTTTTCAGTGTGTGTGTGTGAGCACGGGTGTGAAGGAACACTCCTTTAATAGTGATTTCAGTGTGTGTTTGTGAGTCCGGGTGTGAAGGAACACTCCTTTAATAGTGATTTCAGTGTGTGTGTGAGTCCGGGTGTGAAGGAACACTCCTTTAATAGTGATTTCAGTGTGTGTGAGCCCGGGTGTGAAGGAACACTCCTTTAATAGTGATTTCAGTGTGAGTGAGCACGGGTGTGAAGGAACACTCCTTTAATAGTGATTTCAGTGTGTGTGTGAGTCCGGGTGTGAAGGAACACTCCTTTAATAGTGATTTCAGTGTGTGTGAGTCCGGGTGTGAGGAACACTCCTTTAATAGTGATTTCAGTGTGTGTGAGTCCGGGTGTGAAGGAACAATCGTTTAATAGTGATTTCAGTGTGTGTGTGAGTCCGGGTGTGAAGAAACACTCCTTTAATAGTGATTTCAGTGTGTGTGAGTCCGGGTGTGAAGGAACACTCCTTTAATAGTGATTTCAGTGTGTGTGTGATTACGGGTGTGAAGGAACACTCCTTTAATAGTGATTTCAGTGTGTGTGAGTCCGGGTGTGAAGGAACACTCCTTTAATAGTGATTTCAGTGTGTGTGTGAGCCCGGGTGTGAAGGAACAATCGTTTAATAGTGATTTCAGTGTGTGTGAGCCCAGGTGTGAAGGAACAGTCCTTAAATAGTGATTTCAGTGTGTGTGTGAGTCCGAGTGTGAAGGAACACTCCTTTAATAGTGATTTCAGTGTGTGTGAGTCCGGGTGTGAAGGAACACTCCTTTAATAGTGATGTAAGTGTGTGTGAGCCCGGGTGTGAAGGAACACTCCTTTAATAGTGATTTCAGTGTGTGTGAGTCTGGGTGTGAAGGAACACGCCTCTAATAGTGATTTCAGTGTGTTTGTGAGTCCGGGTGTGAAGGAACACTCTTTAATAGTGATTTCAGTGTGTGTGAGTCCGGGTGTGAAGGAACACTCCTTTCTTTAATAGTGATTTCAGTGTGTGTGATTCCGGGGGTGAGGGAACACGCCTCTAATAGTGATTAGAGAGTGTGTGTGAGTCCGGGTGTGAAGGAACACGCCTCGAATAGTGATTTGAGTGTGTGTGTGAGTCCGGGTGTGAAGGAACACGCCTCTAATAGTGATTTGAGTGTGTGTGTGAGTCCGGGTGTGAAGGAACACTCCTTTAATAGTGATTTCAGTGTGTGTGAGTCCGGATGTGATGGAACACTCCTTTAATAGTGATTTCAGTGTGTGTGAGCCCGGGTGTGAAGGAACACTCCTGTAATAGTGATTTCAGTGTGTGTGTGTCCGGGTGTGAAGGAACACTCCTTTAATAGTGATTTCAGTGTGTGTCTGAGCCCGGGTATGAAGGAACTCTCCTTTAATAGTGATTTCAGAGTGTGTGTGATCCCGGGTGTGAAGGAACACTCCATTGATAGTGATTTCAGTGTGTGTGAGCACGGTTGTGAAGGAACACTCCTTTAATAGTGAATTCAGTGTGTGTGTGAGCCCGGGAGTGAAGGAACACTACTTTAATAGTGATTTCAGTGTGTGTGTGAGTCCGGGAGTGAAGGAACACTCCATTAATAGTGATTTCAGTGTGTCTGTGAGCCCGGGTGTGAAGGAACACTCCTTTAAAAGTGATTTCAGTGTGTGAGAGCCGGGGTGTGAAGGAACACGCCTTTAATAGTGATTTCAGTGTGTGAGAGCCCGGGTGTGAGGGAACACTCCTTTAATGTTCATTTCAGTGTGTATGTGTGAGTCCGGGTGTGAAGGAACATTTCCTTAATAGTGATTTCAGTGTGTGTGAGGCTGGGTGTGAAGGAAGACTCCTTTAATAGTGATTTCAGTGTGTGGGTGAGCCCGGGTGTGAAGGAACACTCCTTTAATTGTGATTTCAGTGTGTGCGTGAGCACGGGTGTGAAGGCACACTCCTTTAATAGTGATTTCAGTGTGTGAAAGCCCGGGTGTAAAGGAACAATCCTTTAATAGTGATTTCAGTGTGTGTGTGAGCCCGCGTGTGAAGGAACACTCCTTTAATAGTGATTTCAGTTTGTGTGTGTGAGCCCGGGTGTGAAGGAACACTCCTTTAATAGTGATTTCAGTGTGTGTATGTGAGTCCGGGTGTGAAGGAACACTCCTTTAATAGTGATTTCAGTGTGTGTGTGAGAGCCCGGGTGTGAAGGAACACTCCATTAATAGTGCTTTCAGAGTGTACGTGTGAGCACGGGTGTGAAGGAACACTCCTTTAATAGTGATTTCAGTGTGTGTGAGATCCCGGGTTTAAAGGAACACTCCTTTAATAGTGATTTCAGTGTGTGTGAGTCCGGGTGTGAAGGAACACTCCTTTAATAGTGATTTCAGTGTGTGTGAGTCCTGGGTGTGAAGGAACACTCCTTTAATAGTGATTTCAGTGTGTGTGTAAGCCCGGGTGTGAAGGAACACTCCTTTAATAGTGATTTCAGTGTCTGTGTGAGCCCGGGTGTGAAGAAACACTCCATTAGTAGTGATTTCAGTGTGTGTGTGTGAGCCCGGGTGTGAAGGTACACTCCTTTAATAGTGATTTCAGTGTGTGTGAGCCCGGGTGTGAAGGAACACTCCATTAATAGTGATTGCAGTGTGTGTGTGAGCCCGGGTGTGAAGGAACGCTCCTTTAATAGTGATATCAGTGTGTGTGTGTGAACCCGGGTGTGAAGGAACACTCCTTTAATAGTGATTTCAGTGTTTGTGTGTGAGCCCGGGTGTGAAGGAACACTCCTTTAATTGTGATTTCAGTGTGTGTGTGAGTCCGGGAGTGAAGGAACACTGCTTTAATAGTGATTTCAGTGTGTGTGTGAGTCCGGGTGTGAAGGAACACTCCTTTAATAGTGATTTCAGTGTGTGTGAGAGCCCGGGTGTGAAGGAACACTCCTTTAATAGTGATTTCAGTGTGTGTGTGTGAGTCCGGTTGTGAAGGAACACTCCATTAATAGTGATTTCAGTGTGTGTGAGTCCGGGTGGGAAAGAACACTCCTTTAATAGTGATTTCAGTGCGTGTGAGCACGGGTGTGAAGGAACACTCTTTTAATAGTGATTTCAGTGTGGGTGAGAGTCCGGGTGTGAAGGAACAATCCTTTAATAGTGATTTCAGTGTGTGTGAGAGTCCGGGTGTGAAGAAACACTCCATTAACAGTGATTTCAGTGTGTGTGAGCACGGGTGTGATGGAACACTCCTTTTATAGTAATTTCAGCGTGTGTGAGAGCCCGGGTGTGAAGGAACACTCCTTTAAAGGGATTACAGAGTGTGTGAGAGCCGGGAGTGATGGAACACTCCTTTAATAGTGATTTCAGTGTGTGTGAGCCCGGGTGTGAAGGAACACTCCTTTAATAGTGATTTCAGTGTGTGTGTGGTGAGTCAGGGTGCGTAGGAACACTCCTTAAATAGTGATTTCAGTGCGTGTGAGTCCGGGTGTGAAGGAACCATCCTTTAATGTTGATTTTAGTGTGTGTGTGTGTGAGTCCGGGTGTGAAGGAACACTCCTTTAATAGTGATTTAAGTGTGTGTGTGAGCCCGGTGTGAAGGAACACTCCTTTAATAATGATTTCAGTGTGTGTGTGAGCCCGGGTGTGAAGGAACACTCCTTTAACAGTGATTTCAGTGTGTGTGTGTGAGTCAGTGTGTGAAGGAACACTCCTTTAATAGTGATTTCAGTGTGTGTGAGTCCGGGTGTGATGGAACACTCCTTTAATGGTTATTTTAGTGTGTGTGTGTGTGTGAGTCCGGGTGTGAAAGAACACTCCTTTAATAGTGATTTCAGTGTGTGTGTGAGCCCGGGTGTGAAGGAACACTCCTTCAATAGTGATTTCAGTGTGTGTGTGTGAGTCCGGGTGTGAAGGAACACTCCTTTAATAGTGATTTGAGTGTGTGTGAGTCCGGGTGTGAAGGAACACTCTTTTAATAGTGATTTCAGTGTGGGTGAGAGTCCGGGTGTGAAGGAACAATCCTTTAATAGTGATTTCAGTGTGTGTGAGAGTCCGGGTGTGAAGAAACACTCCGTTAAAGGGATTACAGTGTGTGTGAGAGCCGGGTGTGATGGAACACTCCATTAATAGTGATTTCAGTGTGTGTGTGAGCCCAGGTGTGAAGGAACACTCCTTTAATAGTGATTTAAGTGTGTGTGTGTGCCCGGGTGTGAAGCAACACTGCTTTAATAGTGATTTCTGTGTGTGTGTGTGAGTCCGGATGTGAAGGAACACTCCTTTAATAGTGATTTCAGTGTGTGTGAGTCCGGGTGTGAAGGAACACTCCTTTAATGGTGATTTTATTGTGTGTGTGTGTGTGAGTCCGGGTGTGAAGGAACACTCCTTTAATAGTGATTTCAGTGTGTGTGAGTCCGGGTGTGCAGGAACACTCCTTTAATGGTGATTTTAGTGTGTGTGTGTGTGTGAGTCCGGGTGTGAAGGAACACTCCATTAATAGTGATTTAAGTGTGTGTGTGAGCCCGGGTGTGAAGGAACACTCCTTTAATAGTGATTTCAGTGTGTGTGTGTGAGTCTGGGTGTGAAGGAACACTCCTTTAATAGTGATTTCAGTGTGTGTGAGTCCGGGTGTGAAGGAACACTCCTTTAATAGTGATTTCAGAGTGTGTGTGAGCCCGGGTGTGAAGGAACACTCCTTTAATAGTGATTTCAATGTGTGTGTGTGAGCCTGGATGTGAAGGAACACTCCTTTAATAGTGATTTCAGAGTGTGTGAGAGCCCGGGTGTGAAGGAACAATCCTTTAATAGTGATTTCAGTGTGTGTGAGAGTCCGGGTGTGAAGAAACACTCCATTAACAGTGATTTCAGTGTGTGTGAGCACGGGTGTGATGGAACACTCCTTTTATAGTAATTTCAGCGTGTGTGAGAGCCCGGGTGTGAAGGAACACTCCTTTAAAGGGATTACAGAGTGTGTGAGAGCCGGGAGTGATGGAACACTCCTTTAATAGTGATTTCAGTGTGTGTGAGCCCGGGTGTGAAGGAACACTCCTTTAATAGTGATTTCAGTGTGTGTGTGGTGAGTCAGGGTGCGTAGGAACACTCCTTAAATAGTGATTTCAGTGCGTGTGAGTCCGGGTGTGAAGGAACCATCCTTTAATGTTGATTTTAGTGTGTGTGTGTGTGAGTCCGGGTGTGAAGGAACACTCCTTTAATAGTGATTTAAGTGTGTGTGTGAGCCCGGTGTGAAGGAACACTCCTTTAATAATGATTTCAGTGTGTGTGTGAGCCCGGGTGTGAAGGAACACTCCTTTAACAGTGATTTCAGTGTGTGTGTGTGAGTCAGTGTGTGAAGGAACACTCCTTTAATAGTGATTTCAGTGTGTGTGAGTCCGGGTGTGATGGAACACTCCTTTAATGGTTATTTTAGTGTGTGTGTGTGTGTGAGTCCGGGTGTGAAAGAACACTCCTTTAATAGTGATTTCAGTGTGTGTGTGAGCCCGGGTGTGAAGGAACACTCCTTCAATAGTGATTTCAGTGTGTGTGTGTGAGTCCGGGTGTGAAGGAACACTCCTTTAATAGTGATTTGAGTGTGTGTGAGTCCGGGTGTGAAGGAACACTCTTTTAATAGTGATTTCAGTGTGGGTGAGAGTCCGGGTGTGAAGGAACAATCCTTTAATAGTGATTTCAGTGTGTGTGAGAGTCCGGGTGTGAAGAAACACTCCGTTAAAGGGATTACAGTGTGTGTGAGAGCCGGGTGTGATGGAACACTCCATTAATAGTGATTTCAGTGTGTGTGTGAGCCCAGGTGTGAAGGAACACTCCTTTAATAGTGATTTAAGTGTGTGTGTGTGCCCGGGTGTGAAGCAACACTGCTTTAATAGTGATTTCTGTGTGTGTGTGTGAGTCCGGATGTGAAGGAACACTCCTTTAATAGTGATTTCAGTGTGTGTGAGTCCGGGTGTGAAGGAACACTCCTTTAATGGTGATTTTATTGTGTGTGTGTGTGTGAGTCCGGGTGTGAAGGAACACTCCTTTAATAGTGATTTCAGTGTGTGTGAGTCCGGGTGTGCAGGAACACTCCTTTAATGGTGATTTTAGTGTGTGTGTGTGTGTGAGTCCGGGTGTGAAGGAACACTCCATTAATAGTGATTTAAGTGTGTGTGTGAGCCCGGGTGTGAAGGAACACTCCTTTAATAGTGATTTCAGTGTGTGTGTGTGAGTCTGGGTGTGAAGGAACACTCCTTTAATAGTGATTTCAGTGTGTGTGAGTCCGGGTGTGAAGGAACACTCCTTTAATAGTGATTTCAGAGTGTGTGTGAGCCCGGGTGTGAAGGAACACTCCTTTAATAGTGATTTCAATGTGTGTGTGTGAGCCTGGATGTGAAGGAACACTCCTTTAATAGTGATTTCAGAGTGTGTGAGAGCCCGGGTGTGAAGGAACACTCCTTTAATAGTGACTTCACTGTGTGTGTGTGTGTGTGAGCCCAGGTATGAAGGAACACTCCTTTAAAAGTGATTTCATTGTGTGTGAGCCCAGGTGTGATGAAACACTCCTTTAATAGTGATTTCAGTGTGTGTGTGAGCCCGGGTGTGAAGGAACACTCCTTTAATAGTGATTTCAGTGTGTGTGAGCCCGGGTGTGAAGGAACACTCCTTTAATAGTGATTTCAGTGTGTGTATGTGAGCCCGGGTTTGAAGGAAAACTCCTTTAATAGTGATTTCAGTGTTTGTGAGATACCGGGTGTCAAGGGGCACTCCTTTAATAGTGATTTCAGTGTGTGTGAGACGGGTGTGAAGGAACAATCCTTTAATAGTGATTTCAGTGTGTGTGAGTGCGGGTGTGAATGAACCCTTCTTTAATAGTGATTTCAGTGTGTGTGAGCCCGGGTGTGAAGGAACACTCCTTTAATAGTGATTTCAGTGTGTGTGTGTGTCCGGGTGTGAAGGAACACTCCTTTAATAGTGATTTCAGTGTGTGTGTGTGAGCCCGGGTGTGAAGGAACACTCCTTTAATAGTGATTTCAGTGTGTGTGTGTGAGCCCGGGTGTGAAGGAACTCTCCTTTAATAGTGATTTCAGTGTGTATGAGCCCGGGTGTGTAGGAACACTCCTTTGATAGTGATTTCAATGTGTGTGTGAGTCCGGGTGTGAAGGAACTCTCCTTTAATAGTGATTTCAGTGTGTGTGTGTGAGCCCGGGTGTGAAGGAACTCTCCTTTAATAGTGATTTCAGTGTGTGTGAGCCCGGGTGTGAAGGAACACTCCTTAAATAGTGATTTCAGTGTGTGTGTGAGCCCGGTTGTGAAGGAACACTCCTTTAATAGTGATTTCTGTGTGTGTGAGCCCGGGTGTGAAGGGACACTCCTTTAATAGTGATTTCAGTGTGCTTGAGCCCGGGTGTGAAGGAACACTCCTTTAATAGTGATTTCAGTGTGTGTGAGACCGGGTGTGAAGGTACACTACTTGAATAGTGATTTCAGTGTGTGTGTGAGTCCGGGTGTGAAGGAACACTCCTTTAATAGTGATTTCATTGACTGTGTGAGAGCCCGGGTGTGAAGGAACACTCCTTTAATAGTGATTTCAGTGTGTGTGAGTCCGGGTGTGAAGGAACACTCCTTTAATAGTGATTTCAGTGTGTGTGAGATCCCGGGTGTGAAGGTACACTCCTTAATAGTGATTTCAGTGTGAGTGTGAGACGGGTGTGAAGGAACAATCCTTTAATAGTGATTTCAGTGTGTGTGTAAGCCTGGGTGTGAATGAATCCTCCTTTAATAGTGATTTCAGTGTGTGAGAGTCCGGGTGTGAAGGAACACTCCTTTAATAGTGATTTCAGTGTGTGTGAGATCCTGGGTGTCAAGGGACACTCCTTTAATAGTGATTTCAGTGTGAGTGTGAGTCCGGGTGTGAAGGAACAATCCTTTAATAATGATATCAGTGTGTGTGTGTGAGCCCGGGTGTGAAGGAACACTACTTTAATAGTGATTACAGTGTGTGTGTGAGAGCCCGGGTGTGAAGGAACACTCCTTTAATAGTGATTTCAGTGTGTGTGAGCCCGGGTGTGAAGGAACACTCCTTTAATAGTGAATTCAGTGTGGGTGTGAGCCTGGGGGTGATGGAACACTACTTTAATAGTGATTTCAGTGTGTGTGTGTGAGCCCAGGTGTGAAGGAACACTCCTTTAGTAGTGATTTCAGTGTGTGTGTGAGGCTGGGTGTGAAGGAAGACTCCTTTAATAGTGATTTCAGTGTGTGGGTGAGCCCGGGTGTGAAGGAACACTCCTTTAATTGTGATTTCAGTGTGTGTGTGAGCACGGGTGTGAAGGAACACTCCTTTAATATTGATTTCAGTGTGTGAGAGCCCGGGTGTAAAGGAACAATCCTTTAATAGTGATTTCAGTGTGCGTGTGAGCCCGGGTGTGAAGGAACACTCCTTTAATAGTGATTTCAGTTTGTGTGTCTGAGCCCGGGTGTGAAGGAACAATCCTTTAATAGTGATTTCAGTGTGTGTGAGTCCGGGTGTGAAGGAACAATCGTTTAATAGTGATTTCAGTGTGTGTGTGAGTCCGGGTGTGAAGAAACACTCCTTTAATAGTGATTTCAGTGTGTGTGAGTCCGGGTGTGAAGGAACACACCTTTAATAGTGATTTCAGTGTGTGTGTGAGTACGGGTGTGAAGGAACACTCCTTTAATAGTGATTTCAGTGTGTGTGAGTCCGGGTGTGAAGGAACACTCCTTTAATAGTGATTTCAGTATGTGTGTGAGCCCGGGTGTGAAGGAACAATCGTTTAATAGTGATTTCAGTGTGTGTGAGCCCAGGTGTGAAGGAACAGTCCTTAAATAGTGATTTCAGTGTGTGTGAGTCCGGGTGTGAAGGAACACTCCTTTAATAGTGATTTCAGTGTGTGTGAGTCCGGGTGTGAAGGAACACTCCTTTAATAGTGATGTAAGTGTGTGTGAGCCCGGGTGTGAAGGAACACTCCTTTAATAGTGATTTCAGTGTGTGTGAGTCTGGGTGTGAAGGAACACGCCTCTAATAGTGATTTCAGTGTGTTTGTGAGTCCGGGTGTGAAGGAACACTCTTTAATAGTGATTTCAGTGTGTGTGAGTCCGGGTGTGAAGGAACACTCCTTTCTTTAATAGTGATTTCAGTGTGTGTGATTCCGGGGGTGAGGGAACACGCCTCTAATAGTGATTAGAGAGTGTGTGTGAGTCCGGGTGTGAAGGAACACGCCTCGAATAGTGATTTGAGTGTGTGTGTGAGTCCGGGTGTGAAGGAACACGCCTCTAATAGTGATTTGAGTGTGTGTGTGAGTCCGGGTGTGAAGGAACACTCCTTTAATAGTGATTTCAGTGTGTGTGAGTCCGGATGTGATGGAACACTCCTTTAATAGTGATTTCAGTGTGTGTGAGCCCGGGTGTGAAGGAACACTCCTGTAATAGTGATTTCAGTGTGTGTGTATGAGTCCGGGTGTGAAGGAACACTCCTTTAATAGTGATTTCAGTGTGCGTGAGTCTGGGTGTGAAGGAACACTCCTTTAATAGTGATTTCAGTGCGTGTGAGACCGGGTGTGAAGGAACACACTTTTAATAGTGATTTCAGTGTGGGTGAGAGTCCGGGTGTGAAGGAACAATCCATTAATATTGATTTCAGTGTGTGTGAGAGTCCGGGTGTGAAGAAACACTCCTTTAACAGTGATTTCAGTGTGTGTGAGCCCGGGTGTGTAGGAACACTCCTTTTATAGTGATTTCAGTGTGTGTGTGAGCCCGGGTGTGAAGGAACACTCCTTTAAAGGGATTACAGAGTGTGTGAGAGCCGGGTGTGATGGAACACTCCTTTAATAGTAATTTCAGTGTGTGTGTGAGAGCCCGGGTGTGAAGGAACACTCCATTAATAGTGATTTCGGTGTGTGCGTGTGAGCACGGGTGTGAAGGAACACTCCTTTAATAGTGATTTCAGTGTGTGTGAGTCCGGGTGTGAAGGAACACTCCTTTAATAGTGATTTCAGTGTGTGTGAGCTCGGGTGTGAAGGAACACTACTTTAATAGTGATTTCAGTGTGTGTGTGAGCCCGGGTGTGAAGGAACACTCCTTTAATAGTGATTTCAGTGTGTGTGAGCCCGGGTGTGAAGGAACACTCCATTAATAGTGATTTCAGTGTGTGTGAGCCCGGGAGTGAAGGAACACTCCATTAATAGTGATTTCAGTGTGCGTGTGTGAGCCCGGGTGTGAAGAAACACTCCTTTAATAGTGATTTCAGTGTGTGTGTGAGCCCGGGTGTGAAGGAACACTCCTTTAATAGTGATTTCAGATGTGTGTGAATCGTTGTGTGAAATAACACTCCTTTAAAAGTGATATCGGTGTGTGTGTGTGAACCCGGGTGTGAAGGAACACTCCTTTAATAGAGATTTCAGCGTTTGTGTGTGAGACCGGGTGTGAAGGAACACTCCTTTAATTGTGATTTCAGTGTGTGTGTGAGCCCGGGTGTGAAGGAACACTCCTTTAATAGTGTTTTCAGTGTGTGTGTGTGAGCACGGGTGTGAAGGAACACTCCTTTAATAGTGATTTCAGTGTGTGTTTGTGAGTCCGGGTGTGAAGGAACACTCCTTTAATAGTGATTTCAGTGTGTGTGTGAGTCCGGGTGTGAAGGAACACTCCTTTAATAGTGATTTCAGTGTGTGTGAGCCCGGGTGTGAAGGAACACTCCTTTAATAGTGATTTCAGTGTGAGTGAGCACGGGTGTGAAGGAACACTCCTTTAATAGTGATTTCAGTGTGTGTGTGAGTCCGGGTGTGAAGGAACACTCCTTTAATAGTGATTTCAGTGTGTGTGAGTCCGGGTGTGAGGAACACTCCTTTAATAGTGATTTCAGTGTGTGTGAGTCCGGGTGTGAAGGAACAATCGTTTAATAGTGATTTCAGTGTGTGTGTGAGTCCGGGTGTGAAGAAACACTCCTTTAATAGTGATTTCAGTGTGTGTGAGTCCGGGTGTGAAGGAACACTCCTTTAATAGTGATTTCAGTGTGTGTGTGATTACGGGTGTGAAGGAACACTCCTTTAATAGTGATTTCAGTGTGTGTGAGTCCGGGTGTGAAGGAACACTCCTTTAATAGTGATTTCAGTGTGTGTGTGAGCCCGGGTGTGAAGGAACAATCGTTTAATAGTGATTTCAGTGTGTGTGAGCCCAGGTGTGAAGGAACAGTCCTTAAATAGTGATTTCAGTGTGTGTGAGTCCGAGTGTGAAGGAACACTCCTTTAATAGTGATTTCAGTGTGTGTGAGTCCGGGTGTGAAGGAACACTCCTTTAATAGTGATGTAAGTGTGTGTGAGCCCGGGTGTGAAGGAACACTCCTTTAATAGTGATTTCAGTGTGTGTGAGTCTGGGTGTGAAGGAACACGCCTCTAATAGTGATTTCAGTGTGTTTGTGAGTCCGGGTGTGAAGGAACACTCTTTAATAGTGATTTCAGTGTGTGTGAGTCCGGGTGTGAAGGAACACTCCTTTCTTTAATAGTGATTTCAGTGTGTGTGATTCCGGGGGTGAGGGAACACGCCTCTAATAGTGATTAGAGAGTGTGTGTGAGTCCGGGTGTGAAGGAACACGCCTCGAATAGTGATTTGAGTGTGTGTGTGAGTCCGGGTGTGAAGGAACACGCCTCTAATAGTGATTTGAGTGTGTGTGTGAGTCCGGGTGTGAAGGAACACTCCTTTAATAGTGATTTCAGTGTGTGTGAGTCCGGATGTGATGGAACACTCCTTTAATAGTGATTTCAGTGTGTGTGAGCCCGGGTGTGAAGGAACACTCCTGTAATAGTGATTTCAGTGTGTGTGTGTCCGGGTGTGAAGGAACACTCCTTTAATAGTGATTTCAGTGTGTGTCTGAGCCCGGGTATGAAGGAACTCTCCTTTAATAGTGATTTCAGAGTGTGTGTGATCCCGGGTGTGAAGGAACACTCCATTGATAGTGATTTCAGTGTGTGTGAGCACGGTTGTGAAGGAACACTCCTTTAATAGTGAATTCAGTGTGTGTGTGAGCCCGGGAGTGAAGGAACACTACTTTAATAGTGATTTCAGTGTGTGTGTGAGTCCGGGAGTGAAGGAACACTCCATTAATAGTGATTTCAGTGTGTCTGTGAGCCCGGGTGTGAAGGAACACTCCTTTAAAAGTGATTTCAGTGTGTGAGAGCCGGGGTGTGAAGGAACACGCCTTTAATAGTGATTTCAGTGTGTGAGAGCCCGGGTGTGAGGGAACACTCCTTTAATGTTCATTTCAGTGTGTATGTGTGAGTCCGGGTGTGAAGGAACATTTCCTTAATAGTAATTTCAGTGTGTGTGAGGCTGGGTGTGAAGGAAGACTCCTTTAATAGTGATTTCAGTGTGTGGGTGAGCCCGGGTGTGAAGGAACACTCCTTTAATTGTGATTTCAGTGTGTGCGTGAGCACGGGTGTGAAGGCACACTCCTTTAATAGTGATTTCAGTGTGTGAAAGCCCGGGTGTAAAGGAACAATCCTTTAATAGTGATTTCAGTGTGTGTGTGAGCCCGCGTGTGAAGGAACACTCCTTTAATAGTGATTTCAGTTTGTGTGTGTGAGCCCGGGTGTGAAGGAACACTCCTTTAATAGTGATTTCAGTGTGTGTATGTGAGTCCGGGTGTGAAGGAACACTCCTTTAATAGTGATTTCAGTGTGTGTGTGAGAGCCCGGGTGTGAAGGAACACTCCATTAATAGTGCTTTCAGAGTGTACGTGTGAGCACGGGTGTGAAGGAACACTCCTTTAATAGTGATTTCAGTGTGTGTGAGATCCCGGGTTTAAAGGAACACTCCTTTAATAGTGATTTCAGTGTGTGTGAGTCCGGATGTGATGGAACACTCCTTTAATAGTGATTTCAGTGTGTGTGAGCCCGGGTGTGAAGGAACACTCCTGTAATAGTGATTTCAGTGTGTGTGTGTCCGGGTGTGAAGGAACACTCCTTTAATAGTGATTTCAGTGTGTGTCTGAGCCCGGGTATGAAGGAACTCTCCTTTAATAGTGATTTCAGAGTGTGTGTGATCCCGGGTGTGAAGGAACACTCCATTGATAGTGATTTCAGTGTGTGTGAGCACGGTTGTGAAGGAACACTCCTTTAATAGTGAATTCAGTGTGTGTGTGAGCCCGGGAGTGAAGGAACACTACTTTAATAGTGATTTCAGTGTGTGTGTGAGTCCGGGAGTGAAGGAACACTCCATTAATAGTGATTTCAGTGTGTCTGTGAGCCCGGGTGTGAAGGAACACTCCTTTAAAAGTGATTTCAGTGTGTGAGAGCCGGGGTGTGAAGGAACACGCCTTTAATAGTGATTTCAGTGTGTGAGAGCCCGGGTGTGAGGGAACACTCCTTTAATGTTCATTTCAGTGTGTATGTGTGAGTCCGGGTGTGAAGGAACATTTCCTTAATAGTGATTTCAGTGTGTGTGAGGCTGGGTGTGAAGGAAGACTCCTTTAATAGTGATTTCAGTGTGTGGGTGAGCCCGGGTGTGAAGGAACACTCCTTTAATTGTGATTTCAGTGTGTGCGTGAGCACGGGTGTGAAGGCACACTCCTTTAATAGTGATTTCAGTGTGTGAAAGCCCGGGTGTAAAGGAACAATCCTTTAATAGTGATTTCAGTGTGTGTGTGAGCCCGCGTGTGAAGGAACACTCCTTTAATAGTGATTTCAGTTTGTGTGTGTGAGCCCGGGTGTGAAGGAACACTCCTTTAATAGTGATTTCAGTGTGTGTATGTGAGTCCGGGTGTGAAGGAACACTCCTTTAATAGTGATTTCAGTGTGTGTGTGAGAGCCCGGGTGTGAAGGAACACTCCATTAATAGTGCTTTCAGAGTGTACGTGTGAGCACGGGTGTGAAGGAACACTCCTTTAATAGTGATTTCAGTGTGTGTGAGATCCCGGGTTTAAAGGAACACTCCTTTAATAGTGATTTCAGTGTGTGTGAGTCCGGGTGTGAAGGAACACTCCTTTAATAGTGATTTCAGTGTGTGTGAGTCCTGGGTGTGAAGGAACACTCCTTTAATAGTGATTTCAGTGTGTGTGTAAGCCCGGGTGTGAAGGAACACTCCTTTAATAGTGATTTCAGTGTCTGTGTGAGCCCGGGTGTGAAGAAACACTCCATTAGTAGTGATTTCAGTGTGTGTGTGTGAGCCCGGGTGTGAAGGTACACTCCTTTAATAGTGATTTCAGTGTGTGTGAGCCCGGGTGTGAAGGAACACTCCATTAATAGTGATTGCAGTGTGTGTGTGAGCCCGGGTGTGAAGGAACGCTCCTTTAATAGTGATATCAGTGTGTGTGTGTGAACCCGGGTGTGAAGGAACACTCCTTTAATAGTGATTTCAGTGTTTGTGTGTGAGCCCGGGTGTGAAGGAACACTCCTTTAATTGTGATTTCAGTGTGTGTGTGAGTCCGGGAGTGAAGGAACACTGCTTTAATAGTGATTTCAGTGTGTGTGTGAGTCCGGGTGTGAAGGAACACTCCTTTAATAGTGATTTCAGTGTGTGTGAGAGCCCGGGTGTGAAGGAACACTCCTTTAATAGTGATTTCAGTGTGTGTGTGTGAGTCCGGTTGTGAAGGAACACTCCATTAATAGTGATTTCAGTGTGTGTGAGTCCGGGTGGGAAAGAACACTCCTTTAATAGTGATTTCAGTGCGTGTGAGCACGGGTGTGAAGGAACACTCTTTTAATAGTGATTTCAGTGTGGGTGAGAGTCCGGGTGTGAAGGAACAATCCTTTAATAGTGATTTCAGTGTGTGTGAGAGTCCGGGTGTGAAGAAACACTCCATTAACAGTGATTTCAGTGTGTGTGAGCACGGGTGTGATGGAACACTCCTTTTATAGTAATTTCAGCGTGTGTGAGAGCCCGGGTGTGAAGGAACACTCCTTTAAAGGGATTACAGAGTGTGTGAGAGCCGGGAGTGATGGAACACTCCTTTAATAGTGATTTCAGTGTGTGTGAGCCCGGGTGTGAAGGAACACTCCTTTAATAGTGATTTCAGTGTGTGTGTGGTGAGTCAGGGTGCGTAGGAACACTCCTTAAATAGTGATTTCAGTGCGTGTGAGTCCGGGTGTGAAGGAACCATCCTTTAATGTTGATTTTAGTGTGTGTGTGTGTGAGTCCGGGTGTGAAGGAACACTCCTTTAATAGTGATTTAAGTGTGTGTGTGAGCCCGGTGTGAAGGAACACTCCTTTAATAATGATTTCAGTGTGTGTGTGAGCCCGGGTGTGAAGGAACACTCCTTTAACAGTGATTTCAGTGTGTGTGTGTGAGTCAGTGTGTGAAGGAACACTCCTTTAATAGTGATTTCAGTGTGTGTGAGTCCGGGTGTGATGGAACACTCCTTTAATGGTTATTTTAGTGTGTGTGTGTGTGTGAGTCCGGGTGTGAAAGAACACTCCTTTAATAGTGATTTCAGTGTGTGTGTGAGCCCGGGTGTGAAGGAACACTCCTTCAATAGTGATTTCAGTGTGTGTGTGTGAGTCCGGGTGTGAAGGAACACTCCTTTAATAGTGATTTGAGTGTGTGTGAGTCCGGGTGTGAAGGAACACTCTTTTAATAGTGATTTCAGTGTGGGTGAGAGTCCGGGTGTGAAGGAACAATCCTTTAATAGTGATTTCAGTGTGTGTGAGAGTCCGGGTGTGAAGAAACACTCCGTTAAAGGGATTACAGTGTGTGTGAGAGCCGGGTGTGATGGAACACTCCATTAATAGTGATTTCAGTGTGTGTGTGAGCCCAGGTGTGAAGGAACACTCCTTTAATAGTGATTTAAGTGTGTGTGTGTGCCCGGGTGTGAAGCAACACTGCTTTAATAGTGATTTCTGTGTGTGTGTGTGAGTCCGGATGTGAAGGAACACTCCTTTAATAGTGATTTCAGTGTGTGTGAGTCCGGGTGTGAAGGAACACTCCTTTAATGGTGATTTTATTGTGTGTGTGTGTGTGAGTCCGGATGTGAAGGAACACTCCTTTAATAGTGATTTCAGTGTGTGTGAGTCCGGGTGTGAAGGAACACTCCTTTAATGGTGATTTTATTGTGTGTGTGTGTGTGAGTCCGGGTGTGAAGGAACACTCCTTTAATAGTGATTTCAGTGTGTGTGAGTCCGGGTGTGCAGGAACACTCCTTTAATGGTGATTTTAGTGTGTGTGTGTGTGTGAGTCCGGGTGTGAAGGAACACTCCATTAATAGTGATTTAAGTGTGTGTGTGAGCCCGGGTGTGAAGGAACACTCCTTTAATAGTGATTTCAGTGTGTGTGTGTGAGTCTGGGTGTGAAGGAACACTCCTTTAATAGTGATTTCAGTGTGTGTGAGTCCGGGTGTGAAGGAACACTCCTTTAATAGTGATTTCAGAGTGTGTGTGAGCCCGGGTGTGAAGGAACACTCCTTTAATAGTGATTTCAATGTGTGTGTGTGAGCCTGGATGTGAAGGAACACTCCTTTAATAGTGATTTCAGAGTGTGTGAGAGCCCGGGTGTGAAGGAACACTCCTTTAATAGTGACTTCACTGTGTGTGTGTGTGTGTGAGCCCAGGTATGAAGGAACACTCCTTTAAAAGTGATTTCATTGTGTGTGAGCCCAGGTGTGATGAAACACTCCTTTAATAGTGATTTCAGTGTGTGTGTGAGCCCGGGTGTGAAGGAACACTCCTTTAATAGTGATTTCAGTGTGTGTGAGCCCGGGTGTGAAGGAACACTCCTTTAATAGTGATTTCAGTGTGTGTATGTGAGCCCGGGTTTGAAGGAAAACTCCTTTAATAGTGATTTCAGTGTTTGTGAGATACCGGGTGTCAAGGGGCACTCCTTTAATAGTGATTTCAGTGTGTGTGAGACGGGTGTGAAGGAACAATCCTTTAATAGTGATTTCAGTGTGTGTGAGTGCGGGTGTGAATGAACCCTTCTTTAATAGTGATTTCAGTGTGTGTGAGCCCGGGTGTGAAGGAACACTCCTTTAATAGTGATTTCAGTGTGTGTGTGTGTCCGGGTGTGAAGGAACACTCCTTTAATAGTGATTTCAGTGTGTGTGTGTGAGCCCGGGTGTGAAGGAACACTCCTTTAATAGTGATTTCAGTGTGTGTGTGTGAGCCCGGGTGTGAAGGAACTCTCCTTTAATAGTGATTTCAGTGTGTATGAGCCCGGGTGTGTAGGAACACTCCTTTGATAGTGATTTCAATGTGTGTGTGAGTCCGGGTGTGAAGGAACTCTCCTTTAATAGTGATTTCAGTGTGTGTGTGTGAGCCCGGGTGTGAAGGAACTCTCCTTTAATAGTGATTTCAGTGTGTGTGAGCCCGGGTGTGAAGGAACACTCCTTAAATAGTGATTTCAGTGTGTGTGTGAGCCCGGTTGTGAAGGAACACTCCTTTAATAGTGATTTCTGTGTGTGTGAGCCCGGGTGTGAAGGGACACTCCTTTAATAGTGATTTCAGTGTGCTTGAGCCCGGGTGTGAAGGAACACTCCTTTAATAGTGATTTCAGTGTGTGTGAGACCGGGTGTGAAGGTACACTACTTGAATAGTGATTTCAGTGTGTGTGTGAGTCCGGGTGTGAAGGAACACTCCTTTAATAGTGATTTCATTGACTGTGTGAGAGCCCGGGTGTGAAGGAACACTCCTTTAATAGTGATTTCAGTGTGTGTGAGTCCGGGTGTGAAGGAACACTCCTTTAATAGTGATTTCAGTGTGTGTGAGATCCCGGGTGTGAAGGTACACTCCTTAATAGTGATTTCAGTGTGAGTGTGAGACGGGTGTGAAGGAACAATCCTTTAATAGTGATTTCAGTGTGTGTGTAAGCCTGGGTGTGAATGAATCCTCCTTTAATAGTGATTTCAGTGTGTGAGAGTCCGGGTGTGAAGGAACACTCCTTTAATAGTGATTTCAGTGTGTGTGAGATCCTGGGTGTCAAGGGACACTCCTTTAATAGTGATTTCAGTGTGAGTGTGAGTCCGGGTGTGAAGGAACAATCCTTTAATAATGATATCAGTGTGTGTGTGTGAGCCCGGGTGTGAAGGAACACTACTTTAATAGTGATTACAGTGTGTGTGTGAGAGCCCGGGTGTGAAGGAACACTCCTTTAATAGTGATTTCAGTGTGTGTGAGCCCGGGTGTGAAGGAACACTCCTTTAATAGTGAATTCAGTGTGGGTGTGAGCCTGGGGGTGATGGAACACTACTTTAATAGTGATTTCAGTGTGTGTGTGTGAGCCCAGGTGTGAAGGAACACTCCTTTAGTAGTGATTTCAGTGTGTGTGTGAGGCTGGGTGTGAAGGAAGACTCCTTTAATAGTGATTTCAGTGTGTGGGTGAGCCCGGGTGTGAAGGAACACTCCTTTAATTGTGATTTCAGTGTGTGTGTGAGCACGGGTGTGAAGGAACACTCCTTTAATATTGATTTCAGTGTGTGAGAGCCCGGGTGTAAAGGAACAATCCTTTAATAGTGATTTCAGTGTGCGTGTGAGCCCGGGTGTGAAGGAACACTCCTTTAATAGTGATTTCAGTTTGTGTGTCTGAGCCCGGGTGTGAAGGAACAATCCTTTAATAGTGATTTCAGTGTGTGTGTGTGAGTCCGGGTGTGAAGGAACACTCCTTTAATAGTGATTTCAGTGTGTGTGTGAGAGCCCGGGTGTGAAGGAACACTCCATTAATAGTGCTTTCAGTGTGTACGTGTGAGCACGGGTGTGAAGGAACACTCCTTTAATAGTGATTTCAGTGTGTGTGAGATCCCGGGTTTAAAGGAACACTCCTTTAATAGTGATTTCAGTGTGTGTGAGTCCGGGTGTGAAGGAACACTCCTTTAATATTGATTTCAGTGTGTGTGAGTCCGGGTGTGAAGGAACACTCCTTTAATAGTGATTTCAGTGTGTGTGTAAGCCCGGGTGTGAAGGAACACTCCTTTAATAGTGATTTCAGTGTGTGCGTGAGCCCGGGTGTGAAGAAACACTCCATTAGTAGTGATTTCAGTGTGTGTGTGTGAGCCCGGGTGTGAAGGAACACTCCTTTAATAGTGATTTCAGTGTGTGTGAGCCCGGGTGTGAAGGAACACTCCATTAATAGTGATTGCAGTGTGTGTGTGAGCCCGGGTGTGAAGGAACGCTCCTTTAATAGTGATATCAGTGTGTGTGTGTGAACCCGGGTGTGAAGGAACACTCCTTTAATAGTGATTTCAGTGTTTGTGTGTGAGCCCGGGTGTGAAGGAACACTCCTTTAATTGTGATTTCAGTGTGTGTGTGAGTCCGGGAGTGAAGGAACACTCCTTTAATAGTGATTTCAGTGTGTGTGTGAGACCGGGTGTGAAGGAACACTCCTTTAATAGTGATTGCAGTGTGTGTGAGCCCGGGTGTGAAGGAACACTCCTTTAATAGTGATTTCAGTGTGTGTGTGAGCCCGGGTGTGAAGGAACACTCCTATTTACGGATTACAGTGTGTGTGAGAGCCGGGTGTGATGGAACACTCCTTTAATAGTGATTTCAGTGTGTGTGTGAGCCAAGGTGTGAAGGAACACTCCTTTAAAAGTGATTTAAGTGTGTGTGTGAGCACGGGTTTGAAGGAACACTCCTTTAATAGTGATTTCAGTGTGTGGGTGAGCCCGGGTGTGAAGGAACACTCCTTTAATTGTGATTTCAGTGTGTGTGTGAGCACGGGTGTGAAGGAACACTCCTTTAATAGTGATTTCAGTGTGTGAAAGCCCGGGTGTGAAGGAACGCTCCTTTAATAGTGATTTCAGTGTGTGTGAGCCCGGGTGTGAAGGAACACTCCTTTAATAGTGATTTCAGTGTGTGGGTGAGCCCGGGTGTGAAGGAACACTCCTTTAATTGTGATTTCAGTGTGTGTGTGAGCACGGGTGTGAAGGAACACTCCTTTAATAGTGATTTCAGTGTGTGAAAGCCCGGGTGTAAAGGAACAATCCTTTAATAGTGATTTCAGTGTGTGTGTGAGCCCGGGTGTGAAGGAACACTCCTTTAATAGTGATTTCAGTTTGTGTGTGTGAGCCCGGGTGTGAAGGAACACTCCTTTAATAGTGATTTCAGTGTGTGTATGTGAGTCTGGGTGTGAAGGAACACTCCTTTAATAGTGATTTCAGTGTGTGTGTGAGAGCCCGGGTGTGAAGGAACACTCCATTAATAGTGCTTTCAGAGTGTACGTGTGAGCACGGGTGTGAAGGAACACTCCTTTAATAGTGATTTCAGTGTGTGTGAGATCCCGGGTTTAAAGGAACACTCCTTTAATAGTGATTTCAGTGTGTGTGAGTCCGGGTGTGAAGGAACACTCCTTTAATAGTGATTTCAGTGTGTGTGAGTCCTGGGTGTGAAGGAACACTCCTTTAATAGTGATTTCAGTGTGTGTGTAAGCCCGGGTGTGAAGGAACACTCCTTTAATAGTGATTTCAGTGTCTGTGTGAGCCCAGGTGTGAAGAAACACTCCATTAGTAGTGATTTCAGTGTGTGTGTGTGAGCCCGGGTGTGAAAGTACACTCCTTTAATAGTGATTTCAGTGTGTGTGAGCCCGGGTGTGAAGGAACACTCCATTAATAGTGATTGCAGTGTGTGTGTGAGCCCGGGTGTGAAGGAACGCTCCTTTAATAGTGATATCAGTGTGTGTGTGTGAACCCGGGTGTGAAGGAACACTCCTTTAATAGTGATTTCAGTGTTTGTGTGTGAGCCCGGGTGTGAAGGAACACTCCTTTAATTGTGATTTCAGTGTGTGTGTGAGTGCGGGAGTGAAGGAACACTGCTTTAATAGTGATTTCAGTGTGTGTGTGAGTCCGGGTGTGAAGGAACACTCCTTTAATAGTGATTTCAGTGTGTGTGAGAGCCCGGGTGTGAAGGAACACTCCTTTAATAGTGATTTCAGTGTGTGTGTGAGTCCGGGTGTGAAGAAACACTCCTTTAATAGTGATTTCAGTGTGTGTGAGTCCGGGTGTGAAGGAACACTCCTTTAATAGTGATTTCAGTGTGTGTGTGATTACGGGTGTGAAGGAACACTCCTTTAATAGTGATTTCAGTGTGTGTGAGTCCGGGTGTGAAGGAACACTCCTTTAATAGTGATTTCAGTGTGTGTGTGAGCCCGGGTGTGAAGGAACAATCGTTTAATAGTGATTTCAGTGTGTGTGAGCCCAGGTGTGAAGGAACAGTCCTTAAATAGTGATTTCAGTGTGTGTGAGTCCGAGTGTGAAGGAACACTCCTTTAATAGTGATTTCAGTGTGTGTGAGTCCGGGTGTGAAGGAACACTCCTTTAATAGTGATGTAAGTGTGTGTGAGCCCGGGTGTGAAGGAACACTCCTTTAATAGTGATTTCAGTGTGTGTGAGTCTGGGTGTGAAGGAACACGCCTCTAATAGTGATTTCAGTGTGTTTGTGAGTCCGGGTGTGAAGGAACACTCTTTAATAGTGATTTCAGTGTGTGTGAGTCCGGGTGTGAAGGAACACTCCTTTCTTTAATAGTGATTTCAGTGTGTGTGATTCCGGGGGTGAGGGAACACGCCTCTAATAGTGATTAGAGAGTGTGTGTGAGTCCGGGTGTGAAGGAACACGCCTCGAATAGTGATTTGAGTGTGTGTGTGAGTCCGGGTGTGAAGGAACACGCCTCTAATAGTGATTTGAGTGTGTGTGTGAGTCCGGGTGTGAAGGAACACTCCTTTAATAGTGATTTCAGTGTGTGTGAGTCCGGATGTGATGGAACACTCCTTTAATAGTGATTTCAGTGTGTGTGAGCCCGGGTGTGAAGGAACACTCCTGTAATAGTGATTTCAGTGTGTGTGTGTCCGGGTGTGAAGGAACACTCCTTTAATAGTGATTTCAGTGTGTGTCTGAGCCCGGGTATGAAGGAACTCTCCTTTAATAGTGATTTCAGAGTGTGTGTGATCCCGGGTGTGAAGGAACACTCCATTGATAGTGATTTCAGTGTGTGTGAGCACGGTTGTGAAGGAACACTCCTTTAATAGTGAATTCAGTGTGTGTGTGAGCCCGGGAGTGAAGGAACACTACTTTAATAGTGATTTCAGTGTGTGTGTGAGTCCGGGAGTGAAGGAACACTCCATTAATAGTGATTTCAGTGTGTCTGTGAGCCCGGGTGTGAAGGAACACTCCTTTAAAAGTGATTTCAGTGTGTGAGAGCCGGGGTGTGAAGGAACACGCCTTTAATAGTGATTTCAGTGTGTGAGAGCCCGGGTGTGAGGGAACACTCCTTTAATGTTCATTTCAGTGTGTATGTGTGAGTCCGGGTGTGAAGGAACATTTCCTTAATAGTGATTTCAGTGTGTGTGAGGCTGGGTGTGAAGGAAGACTCCTTTAATAGTGATTTCAGTGTGTGGGTGAGCCCGGGTGTGAAGGAACACTCCTTTAATTGTGATTTCAGTGTGTGCGTGAGCACGGGTGTGAAGGCACACTCCTTTAATAGTGATTTCAGTGTGTGAAAGCCCGGGTGTAAAGGAACAATCCTTTAATAGTGATTTCAGTGTGTGTGTGAGCCCGCGTGTGAAGGAACACTCCTTTAATAGTGATTTCAGTTTGTGTGTGTGAGCCCGGGTGTGAAGGAACACTCCTTTAATAGTGATTTCAGTGTGTGTATGTGAGTCCGGGTGTGAAGGAACACTCCTTTAATAGTGATTTCAGTGTGTGTGTGAGAGCCCGGGTGTGAAGGAACACTCCATTAATAGTGCTTTCAGAGTGTACGTGTGAGCACGGGTGTGAAGGAACACTCCTTTAATAGTGATTTCAGTGTGTGTGAGATCCCGGGTTTAAAGGAACACTCCTTTAACAGTGATTTCAGTGTGTGTGAGTCCGGGTGTGAAGGAACACTCCTTTAATAGTGATTTCAGTGTGTGTGAGTCCTGGGTGTGAAGGAACACTCCTTTAATAGTGATTTCAGTGTGTGTGTAAGCCCGGGTGTGAAGGAACACTCCTTTAATAGTGATTTCAGTGTCTGTGTGAGCCCGGGTGTGAAGAAACACTCCATTAGTAGTGATTTCAGTGTGTGTGTGTGAGCCCGGGTGTGAAGGTACACTCCTTTAATAGTGATTTCAGTGTGTGTGAGCCCGGGTGTGAAGGAACACTCCATTAATAGTGATTGCAGTGTGTGTGTGAGCCCGGGTGTGAAGGAACGCTCCTTTAATAGTGATATCAGTGTGTGTGTGTGAACCCGGGTGTGAAGGAACACTCCTTTAATAGTGATTTCAGTGTTTGTGTGTGAGCCCGGGTGTGAAGGAACACTCCTTTAATTGTGATTTCAGTGTGTGTGTGAGTCCGGGAGTGAAGGAACACTGCTTTAATAGTGATTTCAGTGTGTGTGTGAGTCCGGGTGTGAAGGAACACTCCTTTAATAGTGATTTCAGTGTGTGTGAGAGCCCGGGTGTGAAGGAACACTCCTTTAATAGTGATTTCAGTGTGTGTGTGTGAGTCCGGTTGTGAAGGAACACTCCATTAATAGTGATTTCAGTGTGTGTGAGTCCGGGTGGGAAAGAACACTCCTTTAATAGTGATTTCAGTGCGTGTGAGCACGGGTGTGAAGGAACACTCTTTTAATAGTGATTTCAGTGTGGGTGAGAGTCCGGGTGTGAAGGAACAATCCTTTAATAGTGATTTCAGTGTGTGTGAGAGTCCGGGTGTGAAGAAACACTCCATTAACAGTGATTTCAGTGTGTGTGAGCACGGGTGTGATGGAACACTCCTTTTATAGTAATTTCAGCGTGTGTGAGAGCCCGGGTGTGAAGGAACACTCCTTTAAAGGGATTACAGAGTGTGTGAGAGCCGGGAGTGATGGAACACTCCTTTAATAGTGATTTCAGTGTGTGTGAGCCCGGGTGTGAAGGAACACTCCTTTAATAGTGATTTCAGTGTGTGTGTGGTGAGTCAGGGTGCGTAGGAACACTCCTTAAATAGTGATTTCAGTGCGTGTGAGTCCGGGTGTGAAGGAACCATCCTTTAATGTTGATTTTAGTGTGTGTGTGTGTGAGTCCGGGTGTGAAGGAACACTCCTTTAATAGTGATTTAAGTGTGTGTGTGAGCCCGGTGTGAAGGAACACTCCTTTAATAATGATTTCAGTGTGTGTGTGAGCCCGGGTGTGAAGGAACACTCCTTTAACAGTGATTTCAGTGTGTGTGTGTGAGTCAGTGTGTGAAGGAACACTCCTTTAATAGTGATTTCAGTGTGTGTGAGTCCGGGTGTGATGGAACACTCCTTTAATGGTTATTTTAGTGTGTGTGTGTGTGTGAGTCCGGGTGTGAAAGAACACTCCTTTAATAGTGATTTCAGTGTGTGTGTGAGCCCGGGTGTGAAGGAACACTCCTTCAATAGTGATTTCAGTGTGTGTGTGTGAGTCCGGGTGTGAAGGAACACTCCTTTAATAGTGATTTGAGTGTGTGTGAGTCCGGGTGTGAAGGAACACTCTTTTAATAGTGATTTCAGTGTGGGTGAGAGTCCGGGTGTGAAGGAACAATCCTTTAATAGTGATTTCAGTGTGTGTGAGAGTCCGGGTGTGAAGAAACACTCCGTTAAAGGGATTACAGTGTGTGTGAGAGCCGGGTGTGATGGAACACTCCATTAATAGTGATTTCAGTGTGTGTGTGAGCCCAGGTGTGAAGGAACACTCCTTTAATAGTGATTTAAGTGTGTGTGTGTGCCCGGGTGTGAAGCAACACTGCTTTAATAGTGATTTCTGTGTGTGTGTGTGAGTCCGGATGTGAAGGAACACTCCTTTAATAGTGATTTCAGTGTGTGTGAGTCCGGGTGTGAAGGAACACTCCTTTAATGGTGATTTTATTGTGTGTGTGTGTGTGAGTCCGGGTGTGAAGGAACACTCCTTTAATAGTGATTTCAGTGTGTGTGAGTCCGGGTGTGCAGGAACACTCCTTTAATGGTGATTTTAGTGTGTGTGTGTGTGTGAGTCCGGGTGTGAAGGAACACTCCATTAATAGTGATTTAAGTGTGTGTGTGAGCCCGGGTGTGAAGGAACACTCCTTTAATAGTGATTTCAGTGTGTGTGTGTGAGTCTGGGTGTGAAGGAACACTCCTTTAATAGTGATTTCAGTGTGTGTGAGTCCGGGTGTGAAGGAACACTCCTTTAATAGTGATTTCAGAGTGTGTGTGAGCCCGGGTGTGAAGGAACACTCCTTTAATAGTGATTTCAATGTGTGTGTGTGAGCCTGGATGTGAAGGAACACTCCTTTAATAGTGATTTCAGAGTGTGTGAGAGCCCGGGTGTGAAGGAACACTCCTTTAATAGTGACTTCACTGTGTGTGTGTGTGTGTGAGCCCAGGTATGAAGGAACACTCCTTTAAAAGTGATTTCATTGTGTGTGAGCCCAGGTGTGATGAAACACTCCTTTAATAGTGATTTCAGTGTGTGTGTGAGCCCGGGTGTGAAGGAACACTCCTTTAATAGTGATTTCAGTGTGTGTGAGCCCGGGTGTGAAGGAACACTCCTTTAATAGTAATTTCAGTGTGTGTATGTGAGCCCGGGTTTGAAGGAAAACTCCTTTAATAGTGATTTCAGTGTTTGTGAGATACCGGGTGTCAAGGGGCACTCCTTTAATAGTGATTTCAGTGTGTGTGAGACGGGTGTGAAGGAACAATCCTTTAATAGTGACTTCAGTGTGTGTGAGTGCGGGTGTGAATGAACCCTTCTTTAATAGTGATTTCAGTGTGTGTGAGCCCGGGTGTGAAGGAACACTCCTTTAATAGTGATTTCAGTGTGTGTGTGTGTCCGGGTGTGAAGGAACACTCCTTTAATAGTGATTTCAGTGTGTGTGTGTGAGCCCGGGTGTGAAGGAACACTCCTTTAATAGTGATTTCAGTGTGTGTGTGTGAGCCCGGGTGTGAAGGAACTCTCCTTTAATAGTGATTTCAGTGTGTATGAGCCCGGGTGTGTAGGAACACTCCTTTGATAGTGATTTCAATGTGTGTGTGAGTCCGGGTGTGAAGGAACTCTCCTTTAATAGTGATTTCAGTGTGTGTGTGTGAGCCCGGGTGTGAAGGAACTCTCCTTTAATAGTGATTTCAGTGTGTGTGAGCCCGGGTGTGAAGGAACACTCCTTAAATAGTGATTTCAGTGTGTGTGTGAGCCCGGTTGTGAAGGAACACTCCTTTAATAGTGATTTCTGTGTGTGTGAGCCCGGGTGTGAAGGGACACTCCTTTAATAGTGATTTCAGTGTGCTTGAGCCCGGGTGTGAAGGAACACTCCTTTAATAGTGATTTCAGTGTGTGTGAGACCGGGTGTGAAGGTACACTACTTGAATAGTGATTTCAGTGTGTGTGTGAGTCCGGGTGTGAAGGAACACTCCTTTAATAGTGATTTCATTGACTGTGTGAGAGCCCGGGTGTGAAGGAACACTCCTTTAATAGTGATTTCAGTGTGTGTGAGTCCGGGTGTGAAGGAACACTCCTTTAATAGTGATTTCAGTGTGTGTGAGATCCCGGGTGTGAAGGTACACTCCTTAATAGTGATTTCAGTGTGAGTGTGAGACGGGTGTGAAGGAACAATCCTTTAATAGTGATTTCAGTGTGTGTGTAAGCCTGGGTGTGAATGAATCCTCCTTTAATAGTGATTTCAGTGTGTGAGAGTCCGGGTGTGAAGGAACACTCCTTTAATAGTGATTTCAGTGTGTGTGAGATCCTGGGTGTCAAGGGACACTCCTTTAATAGTGATTTCAGTGTGAGTGTGAGTCCGGGTGTGAAGGAACAATCCTTTAATAATGATATCAGTGTGTGTGTGTGAGCCCGGGTGTGAAGGAACACTACTTTAATAGTGATTACAGTGTGTGTGTGAGAGCCCGGGTGTGAAGGAACACTCCTTTAATAGTGATTTCAGTGTGTGTGAGCCCGGGTGTGAAGGAACACTCCTTTAATAGTGAATTCAGTGTGGGTGTGAGCCTGGGGGTGATGGAACACTACTTTAATAGTGATTTCAGTGTGTGTGTGTGAGCACAGGTGTGAAGGAACACTCCTTTAGTAGTGATTTCAGTGTGTGTGTGAGGCTGGGTGTGAAGGAAGACTCCTTTAATAGTGATTTCAGTGTGTGGGTGAGCCCGGGTGTGAAGGAACACTCCTTTAATTGTGATTTCAGTGTGTGTGTGAGCACGGGTGTGAAGGAACACTCCTTTAATATTGATTTCAGTGTGTGAGAGCCCGGGTGTAAAGGAACAATCCTTTAATAGTGATTTCAGTGTGCGTGTGAGCCCGGGTGTGAAGGAACACTCCTTTAATAGTGATTTCAGTTTGTGTGTCTGAGCCCGGGTGTGAAGGAACAATCCTTTAATAGTGATTTCAGTGTGTGTGTGTGAGTCCGGGTGTGAAGGAACACTCCTTTAATAGTGATTTCAGTGTGTGTGTGAGAGCCCGGGTGTGAAGGAACACTCCATTAATAGTGCTTTCAGTGTGTACGTGTGAGCACGGGTGTGAAGGAACACTCCTTTAATAGTGATTTCAGTGTGTGTGAGATCCCGGGTTTAAAGGAACACTCCTTTAATAGTGATTTCAGTGTGTGTGAGTCCGGGAGTGAAGGAACAATCCTTTAATATTGATTTCAGTGTGTGTGAGTCCGGGTGTGAAGGAACACTCCTTTAATAGTGATTTCAGTGTGTGTGTAAGCCCGGGTGTGAAGGAACACTCCTTTAATAGTGATTTCAGTGTGTGCGTGAGCCCGGGTGTGAAGAAACACTCCATTAGTAGTGATTTCAGTGTGTGTGTGTGAGCCCGGGTGTGAAGGAACACTCCTTTAATAGTGATTTCAGTGTGTGTGAGCCCGGGTGTGAAGGAACACTCCATTAATAGTGATTGCAGTGTGTGTGTGAGCCCGGGTGTGAAGGAACGCTCCTTTAATAGTGATATCAGTGTGTGTGTGTGAACCCGGGTGTGAAGGAACACTCCTTTAATAGTGATTTCAGTGTTTGTGTGTGAGCCCGGGTGTGAAGGAACACTCCTTTAATTGTGATTTCAGTGTGTGTGAGAGTCCGGGAGTGAAGGAACACTGCTTTAATAGTGATTTCAGTGTGTGTGTGAGTCCGGGTGTGAAGGATCACTCCTTTAATAGTGATTTCAGTGTGTGTGTGAGCCCGGGTGTGAAGGAACACTCCTTTAATAGTGATTGCAGTGTGTGTGAGCCCGGGTGTGAAGGAACACTCCTTTAATAGTGATTTCAGTGTGTGTGTGAGCCCGGGTGTGAAGGAACACTCCTATTTACGGATTACAGTGTGTGTGAGAGCCGGGTGTGATGGAACACTCCTTTAATAGTGATTTCAGTGTGTGTGTGAGCCAAGGTGTGAAGGAACACTCCTTTAATAGTGATTTAAGTGTGTGTGTGAGCCCGGGTTTGAAGGAACACTCCTTTAATAGTGATTTCAGTGTGTGGGTGAGCCCGGGTGTGAAGGAACACTCCTTTAATTGTGATTTCAGTGTGTGTGTGAGCACGGGTGTGAAGGAACACTCCTTTAATAGTGATTTCAGTGTGTGAAAGCCCGGGTGTGAAGGAACGCTCCTTTAATAGTGATTTCAGTGTGTGTGAGCCCGGGTGTGAAGGAACACTCCTTTAATAGTGATTTCAGTGTGTGGGTGAGCCCGGGTGTGAAGGAACACTCCTTTAATTGTGATTTCAGTGTGTGTGTGAGCACGGGTGTGAAGGAACACTCCTTTAATAGTGATTTCAGTGTGTGAAAGCCCGGGTGTAAAGGAACAATCCTTTAATAGTGATTTCAGTGTGTGTGTGAGCCCGGGTGTGAAGGAACACTCCTTTAATAGTGATTTCAGTTTGTGTGTGTGAGCCCGGGTGTGAAGGAACACTCCTTTAATAGTGATTTCAGTGTGTGTATGTGAGTCTGGGTGTGAAGGAACACTCCTTTAATAGTGATTTCAGTGTGTGTGTGAGAGCCCGGGTGTGAAGGAACACTCCATTAATAGTGCTTTCAGAGTGTACGTGTGAGCACGGGTGTGAAGGAACACTCCTTTAATAGTGATTTCAGTGTGTGTGAGATCCCGGGTTTAAAGGAACACTCCTTTAATAGTGATTTCAGTGTGTGTGAGTCCGGGTGTGAAGGAACACTCCTTTAATAGTGATTTCAGTGTGTGTGAGTCCTGGGTGTGAAGGAACACTCCTTTAATAGTGATTTCAGTGTGTGTGTAAGCCCGGGTGTGAAGGAACACTCCTTTAATAGTGATTTCAGTGTCTGTGTGAGCCCAGGTGTGAAGAAACACTCCATTAGTAGTGATTTCAGTGTGTGTGTGTGAGCCCGGGTGTGAAGGTACACTCCTTTAATAGTGATTTCAGTGTGTGTGAGCCCGGGTGTGAAGGAACACTCCATTAATAGTGATTGCAGTGTGTGTGTGAGCCCGGTTGTGAAGGAACGCTCCTTTAATAGTGATATCAGTGTGTGTGTGTGAACCCGGGTGTGAAGGAACACTCCTTTAATAGTGATTTCAGTGTTTGTGTGTGAGCCCGGGTGTGAAGGAACACTCCTTTAATTGTGATTTCAGTGTGTGTGTGAGTCCGGGAGTGAAGGAACACTGCTTTAATAGTGATTTCAGTGTGTGTGTGAGTCCGGGTGTGAAGGAACACTCCTTTAATAGTGATTTCAGTGTGTGTGAGAGCCCGGGTGTGAAGGAACACTCCTTTAATAGTGATTTCAGTGTGTGTGTGTGAGTCCGGGTGTGAAGGAACACTCCTTTAATAGTGATTTCAGTGTGTGTGAGTCCGGGTGGGAAGGAACACTCCTTTAATAGTGATTTCAGTGCGTGTGAGCACGGGTGTGAAGGAACACTCTTTTAATAGTGATTTCAGTGTGGGTGAGAGTCCGGGTGTGAAGGAACAATCCTTTAATAGTGATTTCAGTGTGTGTGAGAGTCCGGGTGTGAAGAAACACTCCATTAACAGTGATTTCAGTGTGTGTGAGCACGGGTGTGATGGAACACTCCTTTTATAGTAATTTCAGTGTGTGTGAGAGCCCGGGTGTGAAGGAACACTCCTTTAAAGGGATTACAGAGTGTGTGAGAGCCGGGAGTGATGGAACACTCCTTTAATAGTGATTTCAGTGTGTGTGAGCCCGGGTGTGAAGGAACACTCCTTTAATAGTGATTTCAGTGTGTGTGTGGTGAGTCAGGGTGCGTAGGAACACTCCTTAAATAGTGATTTCAGTGCGTGTGAGTCCGGGTGTGAAGGAACCATCCTTTAATGTTGATTTTAGTGTGTGTGTGTGTGAGTCCGGGTGTGAAGGAACACTCCTTTAATAGTGATTTAAGTGTGTGTGTGAGCCCGGTGTGAAGGAACACTCCTTTAATAATGATTTCAGTGTGTGTGTGAGCCCGGGTGTGAAGGAACACTCCTTTAACAGTGATTTTAGTGTGTGTGTGTGAGTCAGTGTGTGAAGGAACACTCCTTTAATAGTGATTTCAGTGTGTGTGAGTACGGGTGTGATGGAACACTCCTTTAATGGTTATTTTAGTGTGTGTGTGTGTGAGTCCGGGTGTGAAGGAACACTCCTTTAATAGTGATTTCAGTGTGTGTGTGAGCCCGGGTGTGAAGGAACACTCCTTCAATAGTGATTTCAGTGTGTGTGTGTGAGTCCGGGTGTGAAGGAACACTCCTTTAATAGTGATTTGAGTGTGTGTGAGTCCGGGTGTGAAGGAACACTCTTTTAATAGTGATTTCAGTGTGGGTGAGAGTCCGGGTGTGAAGGAACAATCCTTTAATAGTGATTTCAGTGTGTGTGAGAGTCCGGGTGTGAAGAAACACTCCGTTAAAGGGATTACAGTGTGTGTGAGAGCCGGGTGTGATGGAACACTCCATTAATAGTGATTTCAGTGTGTGTGTGAGCCCAGGTGTGAAGGAACACTCCTTTAATAGTGATTTAAGTGTGTGTGTGAGCCCGGGTGTGAAGCAACACTGCTTTAATAGTGATTTCTGTGTGTGTGTGTGAGTCCGGATGTGAAGGAACACTCCTTTAATAGTGATTTCAGTGTGTGTGAGTCCGGGTGTGAAGGAACACTCCTTTAATGGTGATTTTATTGTGTGTGTGTGTGTGAGTCCGGGTGTGAAGGAACACTCCTTTAATAGTGATTTCAGTGTGTGTGAGTCCGGGTGTGCAGGAACACTCCTTTAATGGTGATTTTAGTGTGTGTGTGTGTGTGAGTCCGGGTGTGAAGGAACACTCCATTAATAGTGATTTAAGTGTGTGTGTGAGCCCGGGTGTGAAGGAACACTCCTTTAATAGTGATTTCAGTGTGTGTGTGTGAGTCTGGGTGTGAAGGAACACTCCTTTAATAGTGATTTCAGTGTGTGTGAGTCCGGGTGTGAAGGAACACTCCATTAATGGTGATTTTAGTGTGTGTGTGCGAGACTGGTTGTGAAGGAACACTCCTTTAATAGTGATTTCAGAGTGTGTGTGAGCCCGGGTGTGAAGGAACACTCCTTTAATAGTGATTACAATGTGTGTGTGTGAGCCTGGATGTGAAGGAACACTCCTTTAATAGTGATATCAGAGTGTGTGAGAGCCCGGGTGTGAAGGAACACTCCTTTAATAGTGACTTCACTGTGTGTGTGTGTGTGTGAGCCCAGGTATGAAGGAACACTCCTTTAAAAGTGATTTCATTGTGTGTGAGCCCAGGTGTGATGAAACACTCCTTTAATAGTGATTTCAGTGTGTGTGTGAGCCCGGGTGTGAAGGAACACTCCTTTAATAGTGATTTCAGTGTGTGTGAGCCCGGGTGTGAAGGAACACTCCTTTAATAGTGATTTCAGTGTGTGTATGTGAGCCCGGGTTTGAAGGAAAACTCCTTTAATAGTGATTTCAGTGTTTGTGAGATACCGGGTGTCAAGGGGCACTCCTTTAATAGTGATTTCAGTGTGAGTGTGAGACGGGTGTGAAGGAACAATCCTTTAATAGTGATTTCAGTGTGTGTGAGTGCGGGTGTGAATGAACCATTCTTTAATAGTGATTTCAGTGTGTGTGAGCCCGGGTGTGAAGGAACACTCCTTTAATAGTGATTTCAGTGTGTGTGTGTGAGCCCGGGTGTGAAGGAACACTCCTTTAATAGTGATTTCAGTGTGTGTGTGTGAGCCCGGGTGTGAAGGAACTCTCCTTTAATAGTGATTTCAGTGTGTGTGAGCCCGGGTGTGTAGGAACACTCCTTTGATAGTGATTTCAATTTGTGTGTGTGAGCCCGGGTGTGAAGGAACTCTCCTTTAATAGTGATTTCAGTGTGTGTGAGCCCGGGTGTGAAGGAACACTCCTTAAATAGTGATTTCAGTGTGTGTGTGAGCCCGGTTGTGAAGGAACACTCCTTTAATAGTGATTTCTGTGTGTGTGAGCCCGGGTGTGAAGGGACACTCCTTTAATAGTGATTTCAGTGTGCTTGAGCCCGGGTGTGAAGGAACACTCCTTTAATAGTGATTTCAGTGTGTGTGAAACCGGGTGTGAAGGTACACTACTTGAATAGTGATTTCAGTGTGTGTGTGAGTCCGGGTGTGAAGGAACACTCCTTTAATAGTGATTTCATTGACTGTGTGAGAGCCCGGGTGTGAAGGAACACTCCTTTAATAGTGATTTCAGTGTGTGTGTGTGAGCCCGGGTGTGAAGGAACTCTCCTTTAATAGTGATTTCAGTGTGTGTGAGCCCGGGTGTGAAGGAACACTCCTTAAATAGTGATTTCAGTGTGTGTGTGAGCCCGGTTGTGAAGGAACACTCCTTTAATAGTGATTTCTGTGTGTGTGAGCCCGGGTGTGAAGGGACACTCCTTTAATAGTGATTTCAGTGTGCTTGAGCCCGGGTGTGAAGGAACACTCCTTTAATAGTGATTTCAGTGTGTGTGAGACCGGGTGTGAAGGTACACTACTTGAATAGTGATTTCAGTGTGTGTGTGAGTCCGGGTGTGAAGGAACACTCCTTTAATAGTGATTTCATTGACTGTGTGAGAGCCCGGGTGTGAAGGAACACTCCTTTAATAGTGATTTCAGTGTGTGTGAGTCCGGGTGTGAAGGAACACTCCTTTAATAGTGATTTCAGTGTGTGTGAGATCCCGGGTGTGAAGGTACACTCCTTAATAGTGATTTCAGTGTGAGTGTGAGACGGGTGTGAAGGAACCATCCTTTAATAGTGATTTCAGTGTGTGTGTAAGCCTGGGTGTGAATGAATCCTCCTTTAATAGTGATTTCAGTGTGTGAGAGTCCGGGTGTGAAGGAACACTCCTTTAATAGTGATTTCAGTGTGTGTGAGATCCTGGGTGTCAAGGGACACTCCTTTAATAGTGATTTCAGTGTGAGTGTGAGTCCGGGTGTGAAGGAACAATCCTTTAATAATGATATCAGTGTGTGTGTGTGAGCCCGGGTGTGAAGGAACACTACTTTAATAGTGATTACAGTGTGTGTGTGAGAGCCCGGGTGTGAAGGAACACTCCTTTAATAGTGATTTCAGTGTGTGTGAGCCCGGGTGTGAAGGAACACTCCTTTAATAGTGAATTCAGTGTGGGTGTGAGCCTGGGGGTGATGGAACACTACTTTAATAGTGATTTCAGTGTGTGTGTGTGAGCCCAGGTGTGAAGGAACACTCCTTTAGTAGTGATTTCAGTGTGTGTGAGGCTGGGTGTGAAGGAAGACTCCTTTAATAGTGATTTCAGTGTGTGGGTGAGCCCGGGTGTGAAGGAACACTCCTTTAATTGTGATTTCAGTGTGTGTGTGAGCACGGGTGTGAAGGAACACTCCTTTAATAGTGATTTCAGTGTGTGAGAGCCCGGGTGTAAAGGAACAATCCTTTAATAGTGATTTCAGTGTGCGTGTGAGTCCGGGTGTGAAGGAACACTCCTTTAATAGTGATTTCAGTTTGTGTGTCTGAGCACGGGTGTGAAGGAACAATCCTTTAATAGTGATTTCAGTGTGTGTGTGTGAGTCCGGGTGTGAAGGAACACTCCTTTAATAGTGATTTCAGTGTGTGTGTGAGAGCCCGGGTGTGAAGGAACACTCCATTAATAGTGCTTTCAGTGTGTACGTGTGAGCACGGGTGTGAAGGAACACTCCTTTAATAGTGATTTCAGTGTGTGTGAGATCACGGGTTTAAAGGAACACTCCTTTAATAGTGATTTCAGTGTGTGTGAGTCCGGGTGTGAAGGAACACTCCTTTAATATTGATTTCAGTGTGTGTGAGTCCGGGTGTGAAGGAACACTCCTTTAATAGTGATTTCAGTGTCTGTGTAAGCCCGGGTGTGAAGGAACACTCCTTTAATAGTGATTTCAGTGTGTGCGTGAGCCCGGGTGTGAAGAAACACTCCATTAGTAGTGATTTCAGTGTGTGTGTGTGAGCCCGGGTGTGAAGGAACACTCCTTTAATAGTGATTTCAGTGTGTGTGAGCCCGGGTGTGAAGGAACACTCCATTAATAGTGATTGCAGTGTGTGTGTGAGCCCGGGTGTGAAGGAACGCTCCTTTAATAGTGATATCAGTGTGTGTGTGTGAACCCGGGTGTGAAGGAACACTCCTTTAATAGTGATTTCAGTGTTTGTGTGTGAGCCCGGGTGTGAAGGAACACTCCTTTAATTGTGATTTCAGTGTGTGTGTGAGTCCGGGAGTGAAGGAACACTGCTTTAATAGTGATTTCAGTGTGTGTGTGAGTCCGGGTGTGAAGGATCACTCCTTTAATAGTGATTTCAGTGTGTGTGTGAGCCCGGGTGTGAAGGAACACTCCTTTAATAGTGATTGCAGTGTGTGTGAGCCCGGGTGTGAAGGAACACTCCTTTAATAGTGATTTCAGTGTGTGTGTGAGCCCGGGTGTGAAGGAACACTCCTTTAAAGGGATTACAGAGTGTGTGAGAGCCGGGTGTGATGGAACACTCCTTTAATAGTGATTTCAGTGTGTGTGTGAGAGCCTGGGTGTGAAGGAACACTCCATTAATAGAGATTTCGGTGTGTGCGTGTGAGCACGGGTGTGAAGGAACACTCCTTTAATAGTGATTTCAGTGTGTGTGAGTCCGGGTGTGAAGGAACACTCCTTTAATAGTGATTTCAGAGTGTGTGAGCTCGGGTGTGAAGGAACACTACTTTAATAGTGATTTCAGTGTGTGTGTTAGCCCGGGTGTGAAGGAACTCTCCTTTAATAGTGATTTCAGTGTGTGTGAGCCCGGGTGTGAAGGAACACTCCTTTAATAGTGATTTCAGTGTGTGTGAGCCCGGGAGAGAAGGAACACTCCATTAATAGTGATTTCAGTGTGTGTGTGTGAGCCCGGGTGTGAAGAAACACTCCTTTAATAGTGATTTCAGTGTGTGTGTGAGCCCGGGTGTGAAGGAACACTCCTTTAATAGTGATTTCAGATGTGTGTGAATCCTTGTGTGAAATAACACTCCTTTAAAAGTGATATCGGTGTGTGTGTGTGAACCCGGGTGTGAAGGAACACTCCTTTAATAGAGATTTCAGCGTTTGTGTGTGAGACCGGGTGTGAAGGAACACTCCTTTAATTGTGATTTCAGTGTGTGTGTGAGTCCGGGAACGAAGGAACACGCCTTTAATAGTGATTTCAGTGTATGAGAGAGCCCGGGTGTGAAGGAACAATCCTTTAATAGTGATTTCAGTGTGTGTGTGAGCCAGGGTGTGAAGGAACACTCCTTTAATAGTGATTTCAGTGTGTGTGTGTGAGCCCGGGTGTGAAGGTACACTCCTTTAATAGTGCTTTCAGTGTGTGTGTGTGAGCACGGGTGTGAAGGAACACTCCTTTAATAGTGATTTCAGTGTGTGTGTGTGAGTCCGGGTGTGAAGGAACACTCCTTTAATAGTGATTTCAGTGTGTGTGTGAGTCCGGGTGTGAAGGAAAACTCCTTTAATAGTGATTTCAGTGTGTGTGAGTCCGGGTGTGAAGGAACACTCCTTTAATAGTGATTTCAGTGTGTGTGAGTCCGGGTGTGAAGGAACACTCCTTTAATAGTGATTTCAGTGTGTGTGTGAGTCCGGGTGTGAAGGAACAATCGTTTAATAGTGATTTCAGTGTGTGTGAGCCCAGGTGTGAAGGAACAGTCCTTAAATAGTGATTTCAGTGTGTGTGAGTCCGGGTGTGAAGGAACACTCCTTTAATAGTGATTTCAGTGTGTGTGAGTCCGGGTGTGAAGGAACACTCCTTTAATAGTGATGTAAGTGTGTGTGAGCCCGGGTGTGAAGGAACACTCCTTTAATAGTGATTTCAGTGTGTGTGAGTCTGGGTGTGAAGGAACACGCCTCTAATAGTGATTTCAGTGTGTTTGTGAGTCCGGGTGTGAAGGAACACTCCTTTAATAGTGATTTCAGTGTGTGTGAGTCCGGGTGTGAAGGAACACTCCTTTCTTTAATAGTGATTTCAGTGTGTGTGAGTCCGGGGGTGAGGGAACACGCCTCTAATAGTGATTTGAGAGTGTGTGTGAGTCCGGGTGTGAAGGAACACGCCTCGAATAGTGATTTGAGTGTGTGTGTGAGTCCGGGTATGAAGGAACACGCCTCTAATAGTGATTTGAGTGTGTGTGTGAGTCCGGGTGTGAAGGAACACTCCTTTAATAGTGATTTCAGTGTGTGTGAGTCCGGATTTGATGGAACACTCCTTTAATAGTGATTTCAGTGTGTGTGTGCCCGGGTGTGAAGGAACACTCCTTTAATAGTGATTTCAGTGTGTGTGTGCCCGGGTGTGAAGGAACACTCCTTTAATAGTGATTTCAGTGTGTGTGTGAGCCCGGGTTTGAAGGAACTCTCCTTTAATAGTGATTTCAGAGTGTGTGTGATCCCGGGTGTGAAGGAACACTCCATTAATAGTGATTTCAGTGTGTGTGAGCACGGTTGTGAAGGAACACTCCTTTAATAGTGAATTCAGTCGGTGTGTGAGCCTGGGAGTGAAGGAACACTCCTTTAATAGTGATTTCAGTGTGTGTGTGAGTCCGGGAGTGAAGGAACACTCCATTAATAGTGATTTCAGTGTATGAGAGCCCGGGTGTGAAGGAAAACTCCTTTTATAGTGATTTCAGTGTGTGTGTGAGCCCGGGTGTGAAGGAACACTCCTTTAATAGTGATTTCAGTGTGGGTGAGAGCCCGGGTGTGAACGAACACTTCTTTAGTAGTGATTTCAGTGTGTGTGAGCCTGGGTGTGAAGGAACGCTCCTTTAATAGTGATTTCAGTGTGTGTGAGCCCGGGTGTGAAGGAACACTCCTTTAATAGTGATATCAGTGTGTGTGTGAGCCCGGGTGTGAAGGAACATTCCTTTAATAGTGATTTTAGTGTGTGTGTGTGAGTCCGGGTGTGAAGGAACACTCCTTTAATAGTGATTTAAGTGTGTGTGTGAACCCGGGTGTGAAGGAACACTCCTTTAATAGTGATTTCAGTGTGTGTGTGAGCCCGGGTGTGAAGGAACACTCCTATAACTGTGAATTCAGTGTGTGTGTGTGAGTCCGGGTGTGAAGGAACACTGCTTTAATAGTGATTTCAGTGTGGGTGAGTCCGGGTGTGAAGGAACACTCATTTAATGGTTATTTTAATGTGTGTGAGTGTGAGTCCGGGTGTGAAGGAACAGTCCTTTAATAGTGATTTCAGTGTGTGTGTGAGCCCGGGTGTGAAGGAACACTCCTTTAATAGTGATTTCAGTGTGTGTGTGTGAGTCCGGGTGTGAAGGAACACTCCTTTAATAGTGATTTCAGTGTGTGTGAGTCCGGGTGGGAAGGAACACTCCTTTAATAGTGATTTCAGTGCGTGTGAGCACGGGTGTGAAGGAACACTCTTTTAATAGTGATTTCAGTGTGGGTGAGAGTCCGGGTGTGAAGGAACAATCCTTTAATAGTGATTTCAGTGTGTGTGAGAGTCCGGGTGTGAAGAAACACTCCATTAACAGTGATTTCAGTGTGTGTGAGCACGGGTGTGATGGAACACTCCTTTTATAGTAATTTCAGTGTGTGTGAGAGCCCGGGTGTGAAGGAACACTCCTTTAAAGGGATTACAGAGTGTGTGAGAGCCGGGTGTGATGGAACACTCCTTTAATAGTGATTTCAGTGTGTGTGAGCCCGGGTGTGAAGGAACACTCCTTTAATAGTGATTTCAGTGTGTGTGTGGTGAGTCAGGGTGCGTAGGAACACTCCTTTAATAGTGATTTCAGTGCGTGTGAGTCCGGGTGTGAAGGAACCATCCTTTAATGTTGATTTTAGTGTGTGTGTGTGTGAGTCCGGGTGTGAAGGAACTTCTCCTTTAATAGTGATTTAAGTGTGTATGTGAGCCCGGTGTGAAGGAACACTCCTTTAATAGTGATTTCAGTGTGTGTGTGAGCCCGGGTGTGAAGGAACACTCCTTCAACTGTGATTTCAATGTGTGTGTGTGAGTCCGGGTGTGAAGGAACACTCCTTTAATAGTGATTTCAGTGTGTGTGAGATCCCGGGAGTGAAGGTACACTCCTTTAATAGTGACTTCAGTGTGAGTGTGAGACGGGTGTGAAGGAACAATCCTTTAATAGTGATTTCAGTGTGTGTGTAAGCCTGGGTGTGAATGAACCCTCCTTTAATAGTGATTTCAGTGTGTGTGAGTCCGGGTGTGAAGGAACACTCCTTTAATAGTGATTTCAGTGTGTGTGAGATCCTGGGTGTCAAGGGACACTCCTTTAATAGTGATTTCAGTGTGAGTGTGAGTCCGGATTTGATGGAACACTCCTTTAATAGTGATTTCAGTGTGTGTGTGCCCGGGTGTGAAGGAACACTCCTTTAATAGTGATTTCAGTGTGTGTGTGCCCGGGTGTGAAGGAACACTCCTTTAATAGTGATTTCAGTGTGTGTGTGAGCCCGGGTTTGAAGGAACTCTCCTTTAATAGTGATTTCAGAGTGTGTGTGATCCCGGGTGTGAAGGAACACTCCATTAATAGTGATTTCAGTGTGTGTGAGCACGGTTGTGAAGGAACACTCCTTTAATAGTGAATTCAGTCGGTGTGTGAGCCTGGGAGTGAAGGAACACTCCTTTAATAGTGATTTCAGTGTGTGTGTGAGTCCGGGAGTGAAGGAACACTCCATTAATAGTGATTTCAGTGTATGAGAGCCCGGGTGTGAAGGAAAACTCCTTTTATAGTGATTTCAGTGTGTGTGTGAGCCCGGGTGTGAAGGAACACTCCTTTAATAGTGATTTCAGTGTGGGTGAGAGCCCGGGTGTGAACGAACACTTCTTTAGTAGTGATTTCAGTGTGTGTGAGCCTGGGTGTGAAGGAACGCTCCTTTAATAGTGATTTCAGTGTGTGTGAGCCCGGGTGTGAAGGAACACTCCTTTAATAGTGATATCAGTGTGTGTGTGAGCCCGGGTGTGAAGGAACATTCCTTTAATAGTGATTTTAGTGTGTGTGTGTGAGTCCGGGTGTGAAGGAACACTCCTTTAATAGTGATTTAAGTGTGTGTGTGAACCCGGGTGTGAAGGAACACTCCTTTAATAGTGATTTCAGTGTGTGTGTGAGCCCGGGTGTGAAGGAACACTCCTATAACTGTGAATTCAGTGTGTGTGTGTGAGTCCGGGTGTGAAGGAACACTGCTTTAATAGTGATTTCAGTGTGGGTGAGTCCGGGTGTGAAGGAACACTCATTTAATGGTTATTTTAATGTGTGTGAGTGTGAGTCCGGGTGTGAAGGAACACTCCTTTAATAGTGATTTCAGTGTGTGTGTGAGCCCGGGTGTGAAGGAACACTCCTTTAATAGTGATTTCAGTGTGTGTGTGTGAGTCCGGGTGTGAAGGAACACTCCTTTAATAGTGATTTCAGTGTGTGTGAGTCCGGGTGGGAAGGAACACTCCTTTAATAGTGATTTCAGTGCGTGTGAGCACGGGTGTGAAGGAACACTCTTTTAATAGTGATTTCAGTGTGGGTGAGAGTCCGGGTGTGAAGGAACAATCCTTTAATAGTGATTTCAGTGTGTGTGAGAGTCCGGGTGTGAAGAAACACTCCATTAACAGTGATTTCAGTGTGTGTGAGCACGGGTGTGATGGAACACTC
Source organism: Cetorhinus maximus (assembly GCF_964194155.1). Lineage (NCBI taxonomy): Eukaryota > Metazoa > Chordata > Chondrichthyes > Lamniformes > Cetorhinidae > Cetorhinus > Cetorhinus maximus. Next base: position 192,776 of record NW_027596613.1, read on the forward strand.
CTTTTATAGTAATTTCAGTGTGTGTGAGAGCCCGGGTGTGAAGGAACACTCCTTTAAAGGGATTACAGAGTGTGTGAGAGCCGGGTGTGATGGAACACTCCTTTAATAGTGATTTCAGTGTGTGTGAGCCCGGGTGTGAAGGAACACTCCTTTAATAGTGATTTCAGTGTGTGTGTGGTGAGTCAGGGTGCGTAGGAACACTCCTTTAATAGTGATTTCAGTGCGTGTGAGTCCGGGTGTGAAGGAACCATCCTTTAATGTTGATTTTAGTGTGTGTGTGTGTGAGTCCGGGTGTGAAGGAACTTCTCCTTTAATAGTGATTTAAGTGTGTATGTGAGCCCGGTGTGAAGGAACACTCCTTTAATAGTGATTTCAGTGTGTGTGTGAGCCCGGGTGTGAAGGAACACTCCTTCAACTGTGATTTCAATGTGTGTGTGTGAGTCCGGGTGTGAAGGAACACTCCTTTAATAGTGATTTCAGTGTGTGTGAGATCCCGGGAGTGAAGGTACACTCCTTTAATAGTGACTTCAGTGTGAGTGTGAGACGGGTGTGAAGGAACAATCCTTTAATAGTGATTTCAGTGTGTGTGTAAGCCTGGGTGTGAATGAACCCTCCTTTAATAGTGATTTCAGTGTGTGTGAGTCCGGGTGTGAAGGAACACTCCTTTAATAGTGATTTCAGTGTGTGTGAGATCCTGGGTGTCAAGGGACACTCCTTTAATAGTGATTTCAGTGTGAGTGTGAGTCCGGGTGTGAAGGAACAATCCTTTAATAGTGATATCAGTGTGTGTGTGTGAGCCCGGGTGTGATGGAACACTCCTTTAATAGTGATTACAGTGTGTGTGTGAGAGCCCGGGTGTGAAGGAACACTCCTTTAATAGTGATTTCAGTGTGTGTGAGCCCGGGTGTGAAGGAACACTCCTTTAATAGTGAATTCAGTGTGGGTGTGAGCCTGGGGGTGATGGAACACTACTTTAATAGTGATTTCAGTGTGTGTGAGACTGGGTGTGAAGGAACACTCCTTTAATAGTGATTTCAGTGTGTGTGTGAGAGCCTGGGTGTGAAGGAACACTCCACTAATAGTGATTTCAGTGTGTGTGAGCCCGGGTGTGAAGGAACACTCCTTTAATAGTGATTTCAGTGTGTGTGTGAGCCCAGGTGTGAAGGAACACTCCTTTAGTAGTGATTTCAGTGTGAGTGTGTGAGCTCGGGTGTGAAGGAACACTCCTTTAATAGTGATTTCAGTGTGTGTGTGTGAGCTCGGGTGTGAAGGAACACTCCTTTAATAGTGATTTCAGTGTGTGTGAGCCTGGGTGTGAGTGACCACTCCTTAAATAGTGATTTCAGTGTGTGTGTGTTTGAGCCCGGGTGTGAAGGAACACTCCTTTAATAGTGATTTCAGAGTGTGTGTGTGAGCACGGGTGTGAAGGAACACTCCTTTAATAGTGATTTCAGTGTGTGTGAGCCCGGGTGTGAGGGAACACTCGTTAAATAGTGATTTCAGTGGGTGTGTGGGTCCGGGAGTGAAGGAAAACTCCTTTAATAGTGATTTCAGTGTGTGTGTGAGTCCGGGTGTGAAGGAACACTCCTTTAATAGTGATTTCATTGTGTGTGTGAGTCCGGGTGTGAAGGAACACTCCTTTAATAGTGATTTCAGTGTGTGTGTGTGAGCCCGGGTGTGAAGGAAAACTCCATTAATAGTGATATCAGTGTGTGTGTGAGGCCGGGAGTGAAGTAACACTCCATTAATAGTGATTTCAGTGTGTGTGAGTCCGGGTGTGAAGGAACACTCCTTTAATAGTGATTTCAGTGTGTCTGTGAGCCCGGGTGTGAAGGAACACGTCATTAATAGTGATTTCAGTGTGTGTGAGCCCGGGTGTGAACGAACACTCCTTTAATAGTGATTTCAGTGTGTGTGTGTGAGTCCGGGTGTGAAGGAACACTCCTTTAATAGTGATTTCAGTGTGTGAGAGCCCGGGTGTGAAGGAACACTCCTTTAATAGTGATTTAAGTGTGTGTGTGTGAGCCCGGGTGTGAAGGAACACTCCTTTAATAGTGATTTCAGTGTGTGTGAGTCCGGGTGTGAAGGAACACTCCTTTAATAGTGATTTCAGTGTGTGTGAGCCCGGGAGTGAAGGAACACTCCTTTATTAGTGATTTCAGTGTGTGTGTGTGAGCCTGGGTGTGAAGGAATACACCTTTAATAGTGATTTCAGTGTGTGTGTGAGTCCGGGTGTGAAGGAACACCCCTTAAATAGTGATTTCAGTGTATGTGAGCCCGGGAATGAAGGAACACTCCTTTAATAGTGATTTCAGTGTGTGTGTGTGAGTCCGGGTGTGAAGGAACACTCGTTTGATAGTGATTTCAGTGTGTGTGAGCCCGGGTGTGAAGGAACACTCCTTTAATAGTGATTTCAGTGTTTGTGTGAGTCCGGGTGTGAAGGAACACCCCTTTAATAGTGATTTCTGTGTGTGTGTGAGTCCGGGTGTGAAGTAACACTCCTTTAATAGTGAATTCAGTGTGTGTGTGTGAGTTCGGATGTGAAGGAACACTCCATTAATAGTGATTTCAGTGTGTGTGAGCCCGGGTGTGAAGGAACACTCCTTTAATAGTGATTTCAGTGTGTGTGTGAGTCCGGGTGTGAAGGAACACTCCTTTAATACTGATTTCAGTGTGTGTGTGAGCCCGGGTGTGAAGGAACACTCCATTAATAGTGATTTCAGTGTGTGTGTGAGCCCGGGTGTGAAGGAACACTCTTTTAATAGTGATTTCAGTGTGTGTGAGCCCGGGAGTGAAGGAACACTCCTTTAACAGTGATTTTAGAGTGAGTGTGTGAGCCCGGGTGTGAAGGAACACTCCTTTAATAGTGATTTCAGTGTGTGTGTGAGCCCGGGTTTGAAGGAACACTCCTTTAATAGTGATTTCAGTGTGTGTGAGCCCGGGGTGAAGGAACACTCCTTTAATAGTGATTTCAGTGTCTGTGAGCCCGGGTGTGAAGGAACACTCCTTTAATAGTGATTTCAGTGTGTGTGTGAGCCCGGGAGTGAAGGAACACTCCTTTAATAGTGATTTCAGTGTGTGTGAGCCCGGGTGTGAGGGAACACTCCTTAAATAGTGATTTCACTCTGTGTGAGAGTCCGGGTGTGAATGAACACTCCTTTGATAGTGAGTTCAGTGTGTGTGTGAGCCCGGGTGTAAAGGAACACTCCTTTAATAGTGATTTCAGCGTGAATGTGAGCACGGGTGTGAAGGAACACTCCTTTAATAGCGATTTAAGTGTGCGTGTGAGCCCCCGTGTGAAGGAACACTCCTTTAATAGTGATTTCAGTGTGTGTGTGAGCCCGGGTGTGAAGGAACACTCCTTTAGTAGTGAATTCAGTGTGTGTGTGAGCCTGGGGGTGAAGGAACACTCCTTTAATAGTAATTTCAGTGTGTGTGTGAGAGCCTGGGTGTGAAGGAACACTCCACTAATAGTGATTTCAGTGTGTGTGAGACCGGGCGTGAAGGAACACTCCTTTAATAGTGATTTCAGTGTGTGTGTGAGCCCAGGTGTGAAGGAACACTCCTTTAATAGTGATTTCAGTGTGTGTGTGAGTCCGGGTGTGAAGGAACACTCCTTTAATAGCGATTTCAGTGTGTGTGTGTGAGCTCGGGTGTGAAGGAACAATCCTTTAATAGTGATTTCAGTGTGTGTGTGAGCCCGGGAGTGAAGGAACACTCCTTTAATAGTGATTTCAGTGTGTGTGAGCCCGGGCGTGAGGGAAAACTCCTTAAATAGTGATTTCACTCTGTGTGAGAGTCCGGGAGTGAAGGAACACTCCTTTAATAGTGATTTCAGTGTGTGTGAACCCGGGTGTGAAGGAACACTCCTTTAATAGTGATTTCAGTGTGTGTGAGTCTGGGTGTGAAGGAACACTCCTTAAATATTGATTTCAGTGTGTGTGTGGGTCCGGGAGTGAAGGAAAACTCCTTTAATAGTGATTTCAGTGTGTGTGAGCCCGGGTGTGAGGGAACACTCCTTAAATAGTGATTTCAGTGTGTGTGTGGGTCCGGGAGTGAAGGAAAACTCCTTTAATAGTGATTTCAGTGTGTGTGTGAGTCCGGGTGTGAAGGAACACTCCTTTAATAGTGATTTCAGTGTGTGTGTGAGTCCGGGTGTGAAGGAACACTCCTTTAATAGTGATTTCAGTGTGTGTGAGTCCGGGTGTGAAGGAACACTCCTTTAATAGTGATTTCATTGTGTGTGTGTGTCCGGGTGTGAAGGAACACTCCTTTAATAGTGATTTCAGTCTGTGTATGTGAGCCCGGGTGTGAAGGAACACTCCTTTAATAGTGATTTCAGTGTGTGTGTAAGTCCGGGAGTGAAGGAACACTCCTTTAACAGTGATTTCAGTGTGTGTGTGAGCCCGGGTGTGAAGGAACACTCCTTTAATAGTGATTTCAGTGTGTGCGAGCCCGGGTGTGAAGGAACAGTCCTTTAATAGTGATTTCAGTGTGTGTGTGAGCCCGGGTGTGAAGGAACACTCCTTTAATAGTGATTTCAGTGTGTGTGTGAGCCTGGGTGTGAAGGAACACTCCTTTAATAGTGATTTCAGTGTGTCTGTGAGCCCGGGTGTGAAGGAACACTTCTATAATAGTGATTTCAGTGTGTGTGAGCCCGGGTGTGAAGGAACACTCCTTTAATAGTGATTTCAGTGTGTGTGTGAGAGTCCGGGTGTGAAGGAACACTCCTTTAATAGTGATTTCAGTGCGTGTGTGAGAGTCCGGGTGTGAAGGAACACTCCATTAATAGTGATTTCAGTGTATGTGAGCCCGGGTGTGAAGGAACACTCCTTTAATAGTGATTTCAGTGTGTGTGTGTGAGCCCGGGTGTGAAGGAACACTCCTTTAATAGTGATTTCAGTGTGTGTGAGTCCGGGTGTGAAGGAACACTCCTTTAATAGTGATTTCAGTGTGTGTGAGCCCGGGAGTGAAGGAACACTCCTTTATTAGTGATTTCAGTGTGTGTGTGTGAGCCTGGGTGTGAAGGAATACACCTTTAATAGTGATTTCAGTGTGTGTGTGAGTCCGGGTGTGAAGGAACACCCCTTAAATAGTGATTTCAGTGTATGTGAGCCCGGGAATGAAGGAACACTCCTTTAATAGTGATTTCAGTGTGTGTGAGCCCGGGTGTGAAGGAACACTCCTTTAATAGTGATTTCAGTGTGTGTGAGTCCGGGTGTGAAGGAACACTCCTTTAATAGTGATTTCAGTGTGTGTGAGCCCGGGTGTGAAGGAACACTCCTTTAATAGTGATTTCAGTGAGTGTGTGTGAGCCCGGGTGTGAAGGAACACTCCTTTAATAGTGATTTCAGTGTTTGTGTGAGTCCGGGTGTGAAGGAACACTCCTTTAATAGTGATTTCAGTGTGTGTGTGAGCCCGGGTGTGAAGGAACACTCCTTTAATAGTGATTTCAGTGTTTGTGTGAGTCCGGGTGTGAAGGAACACTCCTTTAATAGTGATTTCAGAGTGTGTCTGTGCACGGGTGTGAAGGAACACTCATTTAATAGTGATTTCAGTGACTGTGTGAGCCCGGGTGTGAAGGAACACTCCTTTAATAGTGATTTCAGTGTGTGTGTGAGCCCGGGTGTGAAGGAACACTCCTTTAATAGCGATTTCAGTGTGTGTGAGCCTGGGTGTGAAGGAACACCCCTTTAATAGTGATTTCTGTGTGTGTGTGAGTCCGGGTGTGAAGTAACACTCCTTTAATAGTGATTTCAGTGTGTGTGTGAGTCCGGGTGTGAAGGAACACTCCTTTAATGCTGATTTCAGTGTGTGTGTGAGCCCGGGTGTGAAGGAACACTCCATTAATAGTGATTTCAGTGTGTGTGAGCCCGGGTGTGAAGGAACACTCCTTTAATAGTGATTTCAGTGTGTGTGTGAGTCCGGGTGTGAAGGAACACTCCTTTAATGCTGATTTCAGTGTGTGTGTGAGCCCGGGTGTGAAGGAACACTCCATTAATAGTGATTTCAGTGTGTGTGTGAGCCCGGGTGTGAAGGAACACTCTTTTAATAGTGATTTCAGTGTGTGTGAGCCCGGGAGTGAAGGAACACTCCTTTAACAGTGATTTTAGTGTGAGTGTGTGAGCCCGGGTGTGAAGGAACACTCCTTTAATAGTGATTTCAGTGTGTGTGTGAGCCCGGGTTTGAAGGAACACTCCTTTAATAGTGATTTCAGTGTGTGTGAGCCCGGGGTGAAGGAACACTCCTTTGATAGTGATTTCAGTGTCTGTGAGCCCGGGTGTGAAGGAACACTCCTTTAATAGTGATTTCAGTGTGTGTGTGAGCCCGGGAGTGAAGGAACACTCCTTTAATAGTGATTTCAGTGTGTGTGAGCCCGGGTGTGAGGGAACACTCCTTAAATAGTGATTTCACTCTGTGTGAGAGTCCGGGTGTGAATGAACACTCCTTTGATAGTGAGTTCAGTGTGTGTGTGAGCCCGGGTGTAAAGGAACACTCCTTTAATAGTGATTTCAGCGTGTATGTGAGCACGGGTGTGAAGGAACACTCCTTTAATAGCGATTTAAGTGTGCGTGTGAGCCCCCGTGTGAAGGAACACTCCTTTAATAGTGATTTCAGTGTGTGTGTGAGCCCGGGTGTGAAGGAACACTCCTTTAGTAGTGAATTCAGTGTGTGTGTGAGCCTGGGGGTGAAGGAACACTCCTTTAATAGTAATTTCAGTGTGTGTGTGAGAGCCTGGGTGTGAAGGAACACTCCACTAATAGTGATTTCAGTGTGTGTGAGACCGGGCGTGAAGGAACACTCCTTTAATAGTGAATTCAGTGTGTGTGTGAGCCCAGGTGTGAAGGAACACTCCTTTAATAGTGATTTCAGTGTGTGTGTGTGAGCTCGGGTGTGAAGGAACAATCCTTTAATAGTGATTTCAGTGTGTGTGTGTGAGCTCGGGTGTGAAGGAACAATCCTTTAATAGTGATTTCAGTGTGTGTGTGTGAGCTCGGGTGTGAAGGAACACTCCTTTAATAGTGATTTCAGTGTGTGTGTGTGAGCTCGGGTGTGAAGGAACAATCCTTTAATAGTGATTTCAGTGTGTGTGTGTGAGCTCGGGTGTGAAGGAACACTCCTTTAATAGTGATTTCAGTGTGTGTGTGTGAGCTCGGGTGTGAAGGAACAATCCTTTAATAGTGATTTCAGTGTGTGTGTGAGCCCGGGAGTGAAGGAACACTCCTTTAATAGTGATTTCAGTGTGTGTGAGCCCGGGCGTGAGGGAAAACTCCTTAAATAGTGATTTCACTCTGTGTGAGAGTCCGGGAGTGAAGGAACACTCCTTTAATAGTGATTTCAGTGTGTGTGAACCCGGGTGTGAAGGAACACTCCTTTAATAGTGATTTCAGTGTGTGTGAGTCTGGGTGTGAAGGAACACTCCTTAAATATTGATTTCAGTGTGTGTGTGGGTCCGGGAGTGAAGGAAAACTCCTTTAATAGTGATTTCAGTGTGTGTGAGCCCGGGTGTGAGGGAACACTCCTTAAATAGTGATTTCAGTGTGTGTGTGGGTCCGGGAGTGAAGGAAAACTCCTTTAATAGTGATTTCAGTGTGTGTGTGAGTCCGGGTGTGAAGGAACACTCCTTTAATAGTGATTTCAGTGTGTGTGTGAGTCCGGGTGTGAAGGAACACTCCTTTAATAGTGATTTCAGTGTGTGTGAGTCCGGGTGTGAAGGAACACTCCTTTAATAGTGATTTCATTGTGTGTGTGTGTCCGGGTGTGAAGGAACACTCCTTTAATAGTGATTTCAGTCTGTGTATGTGAGCCCGGGTGTGAAGGAACACTCCTTTAATAGTGATTTCAGTGTGTGTGTAAGTCCGGGAGTGAAGGAACACTCCTTTAACAGTGATTTCAGTGTGTGTGTGAGCCCGGGTGTGAAGGAACACTCCTTTAATAGTGATTTCAGTGTGTGTGAGCCCGGGTGTGAAGGAACAGTCCTTTAAGAGTGATTTCAGTGTGTGTTTGTGAGCCCGGGTGTGAAGGAACACTCCTTTAATAGTGATTTCAGTGTGTGTGAGTCCGGGTGTGAAGGAACACTCCTTTAATAGTGATTTCAGTGTGTCTGTGAGCCCGGGTGTGAAGGAACACTTCTATAATAGTGATTTCAGTGTGTGTGAGCCCGGGTGTGAAGGAACACTCCTTTAATAGTGATTTCAGTGTGTGTGTGAGAGTCCGGGTGTGAAGGAACACTCCTTTAATAGTGATTTCAGTGCGTGTGTGAGAGTCCGGGTGTGAAGGAACACTCCTTTAATAGTGATTTCAGTGTGTGTGAGCCCGGGTGTGAAGGAACACTCCTTTAATAGAGATTTCAGTGTGTGTGAGCCCGGGTGTGAAGGAACACTCCTTTAATAGTGATTTCAGTGTGTGTGAGCCCGGGAGTGAAGGAACACTCCTTTAATAGTGATTTCAGTGTGTGTGTGTGAGCCTCGGTGTGAAGGAACACTCCTTTAATAGTGATTTCAGTGTGTGTGTGAGTCCGGGTGTGAAGGAACACCCCTTAAATAGTGATTTCAGTGTATGTGAGCCCGGGAGTGAAGGAACACTTCATTAATAGTGATTTCAGTGTGTGTCTGAGCCCGGGAGTGAAGGAACACTCCTTTAATAGTGATTTCAGTGTGTGTGAGCCCGGGTGTGAGGGAACACTCCTTAAATAGTGATTTCACTCTGTGTGAGAGTCCGGGTGTGAATGAACACTCCTTTGATAGTGAGTTCTGTGTGTGTGTGAGCCCGGGTGTGAAGGAACACTCCTTTAATAGTGATTTCAGTGTGTGTGTGAGCACGGGTGTGAAGGAACACTCCTTTAATAGCGATTTCAGTGTGCGTGTGAGCCCGGGTGTGAAGGAACACTCCTTTAATAGTGATTTCAGTGTGTGTGTGAGCCCGGGTGTGAAGGAACATTCCTTTAATAGTGAATTCAGTGTGTGTGTGAGCCTGGGGGTGATGGAACACTACTTTAAAAGTGATTTCAGTGTGTGTGAGACTGGGTGAGAAGGAACACTCCTTTAATAGTGATTTCAGTGTCTGTGTGAGAGCCTGGGTGTGAAGGAACACTCCACTAATAGTGATTTCAGTGTGTGAGAGCCCGGGTGTGAAAGAACACTCCTTTAATAGTGATTTCAGTGTGTGTGAGCCCAGGTGTGAAGGAACACTCCTTTAATAGTGATTTCAGTGTGTGTGTGAGTCCGGGTGTGAAGGAACACTCCTTTAATAGTGATTTCAGTGTGTGTGTGAGCTCGGGTGTGAAGGAACACTCCTTTAATAGTGATTTCAGTGTGTGTGAGCCCGGGCGTGAGGGAAAACTCCTTAAATAGTGATTTCACTCTGTGTGAGAGTCCGGGAGTGAAGGAACACTCCTTTAATAGTGATTTCAGTGTGTGTGAACCCGGGTGTGAAGGAACACTCCTTTAATAGTGATTTCAGTGTGTGTGAGTCTGGGTGTGAAGGAACACTCCTTAAATATTGATTTCAGTGTGTGTGTGGGTCCGGGAGTGAAGGAAAACTCCTTTAATAGTGATTTCAGTGTGTGTGAGCCCGGGTGTGAGGGAACACTCCTTAAATAGTGATTTCAGTGTGTGTGTGGGTCCGGGAGTGAAGGAAAACTCCTTTAATAGTGATTTCAGTGTGTGTGTGAGTCCGGGTGTGAAGGAACACTCCTTTAATAGTGATTTCAGTGTGTGTGTGAGTCCGGGTGTGAAGGAACACTCCTTTAATAGTGATTTCAGTGTGTGTGAGTCCGTGTGTGAAGGAACACTCCTTTAATAGTGATTTCATTGTGTGTGTGTGTCCGGGTGTGAAGGAACACTCCTTTAATAGTGATTTCAGTCTGTGTATGTGAGCCCGGGTGTGAAGGAACACTCCTTTAATAGTGATTTCAGTGTGTGTGTAAGTCCGGGAGTGAAGGAACACTCCTTTAACAGTGATTTCAGTGTGTGTGTGAGCCCGGGTGTGAAGGAACACTCCTTTAATAGTGATTTCAGTGTGTGTGAGCCCGGGTGTGAAGGAACAGTCCTTTAATAGTGATTTCAGTGTGTGTTTGTGAGCCCGGGTGTGAAGGAACACTCCTTTAATAGTGATTTCAGTGTGTGTGAGTCCGGGTGTGAAGGAACACTCCTTTAATAGTGATTTCAGTGTGTCTGTGAGCCCGGGTGTGAAGGAACACTTCTATAATAGTGATTTCAGTGTGTGTGAGCCCGGGTGTGAAGGAACACTCCTTTAATAGTGATTTCAGTGTGTGTGTGAGAGTCCGGGTGTGAAGGAACACTCCTTTAATAGTGATTTCAGTGCGTGTGAGAGAGTCCGGGTGTGAAGGAACACTCCATTAATAGTGATTTCAGTGTGTGTGAGCCCGGGTGTGAAGGAACACTCCTTTAATAGTGATTTCAGTGTGTGTGTGTGAGCCCGGGTGTGAAGGAACACTCCTTTAATAGTGATTTCAGTGTGTGTGAGTCCGGGTGTGAAGGAACACTCCTTTAATAGTGATTTCAGTGTGTGTGAGCCCGGGAGTGAAGGAACACTCCTTTATTAGTGATTTCCGTGTGTGTGTGTGAGCCTGGGTGTGAAGGAATACACCTTTAATAGTGATTTCAGTGTGTGTGTGAGTCCGGGTGTGAAGGAACACCCCTTAAATAGTGATTTCAGTGTATGTGAGCCCGGGAATGAAGGAACACTCCTTTAATAGTGATTTCAGTGAGTGTGTGAGCCCGGGTGTGTAGGAACACTCGTTTGATAGTGATTTCAGTGTGTGTGAGCCCGGGTGTGAAGGAACACTCCTTTAATAGTGATTTCAGTGTTTGTGTGAGTCCGGGTGTGAAGGAACACCACTTTAATAGTGATTTCTGTGTGTGTGTGAGTCCGGGTGTGAAGTAACACTCCTTTAATAGTGAATTCAGTGTGTGTGTGTGAGTTCGGATGTGAGGGAACACTCCATTAATAGTGATTTCAGTGTGTGTGAGCCCGGGTGTGAAGGAACACTCCTTTAATAGTGATTTCAGTGTGTGTGTGAGTCCGGGTGTGAAGGAACACTCCTTTAATGCTGATTTCAGTGTGTGTGTGAGCCCGGGTGTGAAGGAACACTCCATTAATAGTGATTTCAGTGTGTGTGTGAGCCCGGGTGTGAAGGAACACTCTTTTAATAGTGATTTCAGTGTGTGTGAGCCCGGGAGTGAAGGAACACTCCTTTAACAGTGATTTTAGTGTGAGTGTGTGAGCCCGGGTGTGAAGGAACACTCCTTTAATAGTGATTTCAGTGTGTGTGTGAGCCCGGGTTTGAAGGAACACTCCTTTAATAGTGATTTCAGTGTGTGTGAGCCCGGGGTGAAGGAACACTCCTTTAATAGTGATTTCAGTGTCTGTGAGCCCGGGTGTGAAGGAACACTCCTTTAATAGTGATTTCAGTGTGTGTGTGAGCCCGGGAGTGAAGGAACACTCCTTTAATAGTGATTTCAGTGTGTGTGAGCCCGGGTGTGAGGGAACACTCCTTAAATAGTGATTTCACTCTGTGTGAGAGTCCGGGTGTGAATGAACACTCCTTTGATAGTGAGTTCAGTGTGTGTGTGAGCCCGGGTGTAAAGGAACACTCCTTTAATAGTGATTTCAGCGTGTATGTGAGCACGGGTGTGAAGGAACACTCCTTTAATAGCGATTTAAGTGTGCGTGTGAGCCCCCGTGTGAAGGAACACTCCTTTAATAGTGATTTCAGTGTGTGTGTGAGCCCGGGTGTGAAGGAACACTCCTTTAGTAGTGAATTCAGTGTGTGTGTGAGCCTGGGGGTGAAGGAACACTCCTTTAATAGTAATTTCAGTGTGTGTGTGAGAGCCTGGGTGTGAAGGAACACTCCACTAATAGTGATTTCAGTGTGTGTGAGACCGGGCGTGAAGGAACACTCCTTTAATAGTGAATTCAGTGTGTGTGTGAGCCCAGGTGTGAAGGAACACTCCTTTAATAGTGATTTCAGTGTGTGTGTGAGTCCGGGTGTGAAGGAACACTCCTTTAATAGTGATTTCAGTGTGTGTGTGTGAGCTCGGGTGTGAAGGAACAATCCTTTAATAGTGATTTCAGTGTGTGTGTGAGCCCGGGAGTGAAGGAACACTCCTTTAATAGTGATTTCAGTGTGTGTGAGCCCGGGCGTGAGGGAAAACTCCTTAAATAGTGATTTCACTCTGTGTGAGAGTCCGGGAGTGAAGGAACACTCCTTTAATAGTGATTTCAGTGTGTGTGAACCCGGGTGTGAAGGAACACTCCTTTAATAGTGATTTCAGTGTGTGTGAGCCTGGGTGTGAGGGACCACTCCTTAAATAGTGATTTCAGTGTGTGTGTGTTTGAGCCCGGGTGTGAAGGAACACTCCTTTAATAGTGATTTCAGTGTGTGTGTGAGTCCGGGTGTGAAGGAACACTCCTTTAATAGTGATTTCATTGTGTGTGTGTGTCCGGGTGTGAAGGAACACTCCTTTAATAGTGATTTCAGTCTGTGTGTGTGAGCCCGGGTGTGAAGGAACACTCCTTTAATAGTGATTTCAGTGTGTGTGTGAGTCCGGGAGTGAAGGAACACTCCTTTAACAGTGATTTCAGTGTGTGTGTGAGCCCGGGTGTGAAGGAACACTCCTTTAATAGTGATTTCAGTGTGTGTGAGCCCGGGTGTGAAGGAACACTCCTTTAATAGTGATTTCAGTGTGTGTTTGTGAGCCCGGGTGTGAAGGAACACTCCTTTAATAGTGATTTCAGTGTGTGTGAGTCCGGGTGTGAAGGAACACTCCTTTAATAGTGATTTCAGTGTGTCTGTGAGCCCGGGTGCGAAGGAACACTTCTTTAATAGTGATTTCAGTGTGTGTGAGCCCGGGTGTGAAGGAACACTCCTTTAATAGTGATTTCAGTGTGTGTGTGTGAGTCCGGGTGTGAAGGAACACTCCTTTAATAGTGATTTCAGTGCGTGTGTGAGAGTCCGGGTGTGAAGGAACACTCCTTTAATAGTGATTTCAGTGTGTGAGTGCCCGGGTGTGAAGGAACACTCCTTTAATAGTGATTTCAGTGTGTGTGAGCCCGGGTGTGAAGGAACACTCCTTTAATAGAGATTTCAGTGTGTGTGAGCCCGGGTGTGAAGGAACACTCCTTTAATAGTGATTTCAGTGTGTGTGTGAGCCCGGGAGTGAAGGAACACTCCTTTAATCGTGATTTCAGTGTGTGTGTGAGCCCGGGAGTGAAGGAACACTCCTTTATTAGTGATTTCAGTGTGTGTGTGAGCCCGGGTGTGAAGGAACACTCCTTTAATACTGATTTCAGTGTGTGTGTGAGCCCGGGTGTGAAGGAACACTCCTTTAATAGTGATTTCAGTGTGTGTGTGAGCCCGGGTGTGAAGGAACACTCCTTTAATAGTGATTTCAGTGTGTGTGAGAGTCCGGGTGTGAAGGAACACCCCTTTAATACTGATTTCAGTGTGTGTGTGAGCCCGGGTGTGAAGGAACACTCCTTTAATAGTGATTTCAGTGTGTGTGTGAGCCCGGGTGTGAAGGAACACTCTTTTAATAGTGATTTCAGTGTGTGTGAACCCGGGAGTGAAGGAACACTCCTTTAATAGTGATTTCAGTGTGTGTGTGTGAGCCCGGGTGTGAAGGAACACTCCTTTAATAGTGATTTCAGTGTGTGTGTGAGCCCGGGTTTGAAGGAACACTCCTTTAATAGTGATTTCAGTGTGTGTGAGCCCGGGTGTGAAGGAACACTCCTTTAATAGTGATTTCAGTGTCTGTAAGCCCGGGTGTGAAGGAACGCTCCTTTAATAGTGATTTCAGTGTGTGTGTGAGCCCGGGAGTGAAGGAACACTCCTTTAATAGTGATTTCAGTGTGTGTGAGCCCGGGTGTGAGGGAACACTCCTTAAATAGTGATTTCACTCTGTGTGAGAGTCCGGGTGTGAATGAACACTCCTTTGATAGTGAGTTCAGTGTGTGTGTGAGCCCGGGTGTGAAGGAACACTCCGCTAATAGTGATTTCAGTGTGTGTGTGAGCACGGGTGTGAAGGAACACTCCTTTAATAGCGATTTCAGTGTGCGTGTGAGCCCGTGTGTGAAGGAACACTCCTTTAATAGTGATTTCAGTGTGTGTGTGAGCCCGGGTGTGAAGGAACACTCCTTTAATAGTGATTTCAGTGCATGTGGTCCTGGGTGTGAAGGAACACTCCTTTAATAGTGATTTCAGTGTATGTGTGAGTCCGGGTGTGAAGGAACACTCCTTTAATAGTGATTTCAGTGTGTGTGTGAGTCCGGGTGTGAAGGAACACTCCTTTAATAGTGAGTTTAGTTTGTGAGAGCCCGGGTGTGAAGGAACACTCCTTTAATAGTGATTTCAGTGTGTGTGTGTGTGAGCCCGCGTGTGAAGGAACACTCCTTTAATAGTGATTTCAGTGTGTGTGTGAGTCCGGTTGTGAAGGAACACTCCTTTAATAGTGATTTCAGTGTGTGTGTGAGTCCGGATGTGAAGGAACACTCCTTTAACAGTGATTTCAGTGTGTGTGAGTCCGGGTGTGAAGGAACACTCCTTTAATAGTGATTTCAGTGTGTGTGATCCCGGGTGTGAAGGAACATTCCTTTAATAGTGATTTCAGTGTGTGTGAGCCCGGGTGTGAAGGAACACTCCTTTAATAGTGATTTCAGTGTGTGTGTGAGCCTGGGTGTGAAGGAACACTCCTTTAATAGTGATTTCAGTGTGTCTGTGAGCCCGGGTGTGAAGGAACACTCCTTTAATAGTGATTTGAGTGTGTGTGTGAGCCCGGGTGTGAAGGAACACTCCTTTAATAGTGATTTCAGTGTGTGTGAGCCCGGGTGTGAAGGAACATTCCTTTAATAGTGATTTCAGTGTTTGTGTGAACCTGGGTGTGAAGGAACACTCCTTTAATAGTGATTTCAGTGTGTATGTGAGAGTCCGGGTGTGAAGGAACACTCCTTTAATAGTGATTTCATTGTGTGTGTGAGAGTCCGGGTGTGAAGGAACACTCCTTTAATAGTGATTTCAGTGTGTGTGAGCCCGGGTGTGAAGGAACGCTCCTTTAATAGTGATTTCAGTGTGTGTGAGCCCGGGTGTGAAGGAACACTCCTTTGATAGTGATTTCAGTGTGTATGTGTGAGCCCGGGTGTGAAGGATCACTCCTTTAATA